>NC_092722.1:12064674-12335398 GCF_047496885.1 Scyliorhinus torazame
TTGATGACGTGCCCCCCACTAGCAGTCGCCACGGTAGCACAGTGGTTAGTACAGTTGCTTCACAGCTCCAGGATCCCAGGTTGATTCCCCGCTGGGTCACTGTCCGTGCGGAGTCTGCACGCTCTCCCCGTGTGTGCGTGGGTTTCCTCCGGGTGCTCCGGTTTCCTCCCACAGTCCAAAGATGTGCAGGTTAGGAGGATTGGCCATGTTAAATTGCCCTTAGTGTCCAAAAAGGTTAGGAGGCATTATTGAGTGACGGGGATAGGAAGGCCTACTTCTGCACTGTGTGTTCTATGTTCCATGTTCTATGTTCTCTGTCTCAGATGTATTCTTGGTAGCACAAGGTCACCAGCTCAGGTACCTGTTAATCCCATCAGCATACACTTTCTGCTAAACCAATAATATTTGCACTGGTTCAGCCATGTTCATCAGATGAATGGCAGCTGTATCCGCAAACGGTCTGCTGGGTGCCCATGCCTCCACCACAAGGACACCTACAGTGAGATCTGAAGACAGCCAATATTGAAACTGCGTGACGGTCAGTCAGTGAGAGCCTTAACCTCTGGAGGCTGACTGTTTGGAAGGGCATTGGAAGAGTCGAGCAGAAATAGAAAACTCAGCTGATCGGGAAGAGGGCCGAGAGCATCCTGTGACCAGCGAATCCCGCACCTTCTCAGCTTCCCCTACGTAAATGAGGCAGAGATGGTCATGCCAGGGCAGGGCTCTGATGCGTTGGGTGTTCTGGATCACATACAGGTCACCAATACTTGAAATAGTGCCACACTATTTTATTGAATTATTAACTGTTTAAACATACTCAGACTGTGGGTCAATACGATACCAGCTTTAACTAAAGACCTTTGCCTTGTCCTAACCAGTCGATGCACTCAGCACATGGTGAATGTCTGTGCGGGAACTCTGATGCCCCCGTCTTTATAGTGCGTGTGCTCTCACTGGTGATTGGCTATGGTGTTGTGTATGTTGATTGGTCCCACTGTGTGTCCATCAGTGTGTGTTTGCACCATGATAAACTGGTGTATATTATGACAGGCTCCTCAGCCAGACCAGGCGATACTTAACCCAGAGTTGACCGCCATGGCGCAAGCCATTAACGAGCGAGATGGAACGCTGCTACAGGAATTGGGAATGGGAGCAATGGCTGATTTGCCATTGTTGAACCCAGTGGTACTCTGGTTAGTAGTAAAACACTTGCAGTCGCCCATGCTGGGATCAGTTAACCTGGGTGCATCCTGGACCTGTGGAATAGTTTGTGTGGCATCGAGGCAGGGAGTTCACAATTGAGCAATGAAGGTAGCTGCACATTTTCCCCTTTTATTGAACTTCCTTAAAGCTTCTTGCTTTGAAACATCCTTTTAAAGAAGACAGTAGACCGGTTTCTGGGCCAGGGTGTCCTTCATAGTAACCATTGCTGCCTTGTACTTCAACAGTGGAGTGGACATGACCTACAAAATAGTACTCACTGAGGGAGAGTTTGGTGGCGATATAGAGTGATAACCTTCAGCAGCTCCACTGAGGAATAGGAAGGAGCTGGCAGATCAAAAATTGGTTACTCTAGCAATGCAGGCAGGAGTTCAAGGGACGAGTCCAGACCCCACCCCGCTCACTCGCCACTTTCCAGATATGACGGCAAAGTACCCCAGGAGGAAGAAAATGGAAATTTAAACAAAATGCTGGAAAACGCTCCGCAGCTTAGGTGGCAACTTGGGAGAGAGAAGCAAGGGGGACACTTTAGGGCGATGGGGCTTCACAAGAGTTGGAAGCTGTTCGAAGTGAATCATTGTTCAGCAAGTAATTTGCTGGGGGAGGGGAGGGTGTGTGGGAAGGGATGGGGAGCGGGACGGGGTGAAGAAGGAAACAATACAGGGGAAGGCCCTGTATAGGGTGGAGTGCGGGAGGGACCGAATGATAAAAGGGATGACACTGCGGGCCAAATAAAGAAACAAAAGGTGGGCCCGGATAGGAGGTGGCCTGAACCGTTCAGCAGAGGAGCAGTGGGGGAGGGAATTGTGATAACCTGGGAAAGGCGGGTAGACCATAGAGATTTAGCGTCATAGAAGTTTACAGCATGAAATCAGGCCCTTCGGCCCAACTTGTCCATGCCGCCCAATTTTTAACCACTAAGCTAGTCCCAATTACCCACATTTGGCCCATATCCCTCTATACCTATCTTACCCATATAGCTGACAAGACAAAATTGTACCCGTCTCTACTACTACCTCTGGCAGCTCGTTGCAGACACTCACCACCCTCTTTGTGAAAAAAACTGGCCCTCTGAACCCTTTTGCATCTCTCCCCCCTCACCTTAAACCTATGCCCTCTAGTTTTGGACTTCCCTACCTTTGGGAAAAGATGTTGACTATCTTATCTATGCCCCTCATTAATTTATAGACCTCTATACATTCACCCCTAAGCCTCCTACGCTCCAGGGAAAAAAGTCTCAATCTATCCAGCCTCTCATAACTCAAACCGTCAAATCCCGGAAGATGTTTGGAGACCTCTCTGGATATATAGGACATCCAGTCGTATCACCAACTTGCACCATCTTCACTCTCTGTAACCATCCCTCCATTATCAGCATTTGCAAGCCCAGAAAATGGGAGCAATGGTTAAGACCTTCAAGTCATTAAACTTGACGGTTAAGTTGCCCAGGACATAATTTTAGTACCTTGGTTTCTATTTCTTTCAATCATGAAAATATGAGGACCTGCAAAAAAACAAAATGGTTTGAACAACACCTTTTGTCAAATAATGGTTGTATTTTTCTGCTCCTGACCAATGCATGTTGTTGTCGAGCTAACAGTTGTTAAGGGTTTTGGTTATGTTATGGGCCATGGCTTAGAGAACCCCAAAGTATATCATGGAGTTCACCTGACCCACAACTTTTGACAGATTGTGGTATGGCGAACACACGGCACTCTACAGCAGAAATGGAAAAGTATTTTTAAAGCAAAACAATGTTTATTCTATGAACTCAAGTTAACCTTTTTAAAACATACAGTGAACATCTTAGCAACCATCAATTCAAATGCAACCCCCCAAAGAATACAACACTAAGTAATCCTTTAAGCTTTCCTTTTCACATCCATAAGACTTAAAACACCTTTTACCAGAAGCGCATCAGGTTAAAGTCACTACTGTTATTAGTTTTAAATCACCAGGATCGATTTACAGTCTTTAGATTACAGAGAGAGACTCTAATACCCCTTCTGGCTGTGACTGCAGCAATCCAGCTCTGAAAACAAAACTAAAACACACCCTGCAGCAAACAGCCTAAAACGAAAGTAAAAAGCTGACAGACATCTCAGCTCCACTCACTCTCTGACATCACTGCAGTACTAAACACCCATATCTTAAAGGTACTCTCACTACAGATACTTATATACGCACCCATTTATAAACACCCATTTCTTAAAGGTACTCTTACATGTCAGTTAGAAGAAGGTTGCAGGCTATTTTAAATGTTGATAACGCAGGAGTCTTATCCCTGTGGAGTTTGTGCTAGAGTTTGCGTGCACCTGCTGCTCAGACAGAGAAGTTGTTAATAATTAAACACGCTACATATCAGTATCAGGGTCTTTTAGAATCTGAGTGTTTATGTTAAACTGCAAACTGGCTAGCAATACTGGGTGCATATTTTCAATTACTGGGTGCTCCCCCCATGTCGATCTCCTCTATCTCCTCGTCCTGTCATTTTAAGGTGAAAAGTATGAAGGGGCAGTTAACCAGTGCAAATATCACAGCCACTTCAGAATTGTGCTGAGGTGACGCTTAAACATGTTGTCAAATTCCTCACGTTTCTCCATCTTTTTGTTTTTCAGGGAATTGTCGCATGCAAACCCTTTGCTTTCACCTCAGAATGCACCACACATTGCTTTAGGCCCACATCTTAGGCCACCGTTCCTCGGAGTGCATTCAACGCTCTGCCAAACGCCAGGTAAGTTCAAAGAAACATGGAACTAGTGCCCAAGGAGCTGTCTTTAATATTTAAGTGAGAGGGGGGAACTCTAATCTCCCTGGTGTGCGATGGTTGTCAGTAGGTCAGGTGAACCAGGCTCTGTCGTGATGCCGCCCTTGATTGAATAGTCATTAACATTCCCAATCCAGGCCCCTGCATGGAATGGCCAGATAGAAGGCCGCTTGCGCAAATGTTGCCCAGGAAAGAGTCAGGGCTATGACAGGAGGGAGAGGTTGTGTAAATATTACAGCGAAGGGGCAGCACGGTGGCGCAGTGGGTTAGCCCTGCTGCCTCACGGCGCTGAGTTCCCAGGTTCGATCCCGGCTCTGGGTCACTGTCCGAGTGCAGTTTGCACATTCTCCCCGTGTTTGCGTGGGTTTCGCCCCCACAACCCAAAAATGTGCAAGTGAGGTGGATTGGCCACGCTAAATTGCCCCTTAATTGGAAAAAATGAATTGGGTACTCTTGGAAAAAATAAAAAAATAAAAAAAAATCACACTGAAGCATTTGGATTCACCCACGCTTCAAGCAATCTCTGCACCAACCAGAACTGAATTGGGCAACTATTTTGCGAGGCTGTGGAAAAGAAAGCCTTCTATTTCTGTCGAACATCCCTCAGGAACACCTGATAAAATGTTTCGCATACCAAACATCTAATCTGGCAAACCCGGCGATGCAATCAGGCAGGATCCCCAAAACAGCTCTGAGGCGAAGAACCTATTACGCTGTTTCTGATGGTGTTTGTGGAAAAGGGGGGACTATTAGCCAGGATCCTGAGAAAGCCCCCCCCTCCGTCCTTCGAACAGTGAAGTCCACCTTAACCGCTGGAATGGGCAGACAGGCCTCCAGTGCCACGAGAAGGACGGCAGCTTTGACAGTGTGGCATTGCCTCCGTACCGCACAGGCAGACTTGACTCGGGAGCAAGTGTTGAAAGCTTATCCCTCAAACGATGCATTCACTTCCAGAGTACCACAGTGCAAGCGACTTCTAGATCACGCCAGAGGCTCAGTCGTTTTAACGGTTTGTGCTTGTAGATGGCAGGCGGGATATTTCAGACCAATGGGAGGATTCTCGCTAATTCTTGACCTTTGAACCCCCCCTGCAGGTTATGGCTTTTTGCAGCCTGCCCAGGCTGAAATATTTGCCCGGCAACAGGAGATGTTACGGAAGCAGAACCTGGCGAGGTAAGCACGGGTGTTCATACAAGCTGTTTATCGGGCAGGTGCTTCCTGTTTGTCACAAGCTGTGAAAAGCCCCGCGAAGAATAGCGGGATGCCCCTTCCAGCCGGCACAACGCCGGTACCGGAGCCTGGCTCCACCCGCTTGCGCCCAACCCTCACTGGTGGTCACAATCGGGTCGCGTCAAGTGAACAATGTTAACCTTTCCGAAGCTATCGCGTAGCTATCACTGGTTCTGTGCAGGCCCCCAGGCTGTCTATGGGGAGACGGTGGCACGGGGGCACCATGTCACTGACTTGGCATCCCCGAGGCCCAGGCTAACGCTGCGGGTACACGGCAGCTGGTGGAATTTAAATTCAATTAATTTAAAAAAATTAAAAAAATCTGGAATTGAAAGCTGCGAAATTATCGGCGATTGTTGCAAAAGCCCAACTTCCCCCTTTAGGGAAGGAAATCTGCCGTTCTTACCCGGTCTGGCCTACACGTGACTCCAGACCCACAGCAATGTGGTTGACCCTTAACCGCCCTCTGAAATGGCCACGCCGGCCACTCAGTTCGGGGGTGCTCGCCAGCGGTGCCCACACCTCATGACAGAATAACTGGCGCACAGCTGGTATGATGGTTTCCGACGGAGTTCTGCAGAAAGCTTTCTCGCTGGCGTCTGTCAGACGTCACAAATTTACTGTTAAACACTGAAATCTCAGCTACTCCTCGTCTGTATTGACATCGGGCCCGATCTAACCGGATTGCAACAGGGTCGCGTGTCGAGCGCCTTTAGCCGGGTGGTTCCCGGTGCTCGCAGCGCCGAGAAGGACCACGCTATCGAGCGGGTCTTTGTTGCAAATTCTGGGCCTCAGCGGGAAAGGCCCAGCCGAGGCCGCACTTAGTCCCGTTTCCCGCGCGGAGGAACTCCGCTCGCCGGAACTCCTCAGTGCAGGAGGAGATCTGGGCACCATTTCTAAATGGCGTCCTGAGCTCCTGCCCCCCCCCCCCCCAATGCCACCGCCAGACCCCCCCCAAAGCCTGGTCCAATCCCCAGTGATGGAAAAATTCCAGCCAGGCACCTTGGCACTGCCCGCCTAGCACCACCCCTGCCAGATGGCAGTGCCACCTTGGCAGTGAGGCATTCCAATCGCGACATCTTGCGAGATCCCGTTAGGTCCCACGAGACATGGAGATCCCGGAAAAGGGATCTCCCAGCATCAGCTGGTAGATTACGCCCTTCGTTCTTTACAGCGTAGTATCAGGCCATTCGGCCCAACTGATCTGTGCCGGTGTTGAGGCACCACCCAGATCTCCATCACCCAATTGACATTACCATCTATTAATTTCTCCCTCGTGTTCATTTAACTTCCCTTAAGCGCATCCATGCTCTTTGCCTGAAATACTCTCTGGAGAAAATGGAGTCACAGAGTGCAGAAAAGGCCCTTTGACACATCTCGTCTGCGCCGGTCAAAATCCCATTTCCCAGCACGTGGCCCATAGCCGTGTCTGCCTTGGAATCGCAAGCGCACATCTAAATACTTCTTAAATGTTCTGAGGGTCTCTGCCTCCACCACCCTTTCAGGCAGCGAGTTCCAGACTCCCACCACCCTCTGGGTAAAAAAGGTTTCCCCTCACATCCCCTCTAAACCTCCTGCTGGAAATCTATGCCCCCTGGTCATTGATCCCTCCACCAATGGGAAAAGCTTCTTCCTGTCTACTCTATCTATGTCCCTCATAATTTTATACACCTCAATCATGACCCCCCCTCAGTCTCTGCTCCAAGGAAAACAACCCCAGTCTATCTAGTTTCTCTTTATAGCTAAAACTCTCCAGCCCAGAGGACATCCTGGTAACTCTCCTCTGCACCCTTTCCAGTGCTGTCACATCCCTCCTATAATGTGGATTCCAGAACTGCACACAATACTCGTAACTGTGGCTTAACCAATGTTTTATACAGTTCCAGCATAACCTCACTGCTCTTAAACGCTATGACTCGGCTAAAGGCAAATATACCATTCTTAATCACTGCATCCGCCTGCTTGGCTACCCTAAGGGACCGGTGTACATGCACACCAAGGTCCCTCTGATCCTTGGTGCTTCCCAGGGTCTTGCCGTTTATCCTGTATTCCCCTTGCCTTGTTTGTCCTGCCCAAGTGCATCAGCTCACACTTATCCAGATTCAATTTCATTTGCCACTGATCAGCCCATCTGACCATCCCGCCAATATCCTCCTGTAATCTAAGACTATCCTCCTCATTATTTACATCCCACCACTTTTTGTATCATCTACGAACTTACTGATCAACCCTCCTACATTCATATCAAAATCATTGATATAAACACAAACAGCAAGGGTCCCAATCACTGATCCTTGTGCGGCCCCATCGGACACAGGCTTCCAGCCAGGAAAACCAGCCATCACCCTCTGCTTCCTGCCACTCAGCCAATTTTGGATCCAATTTGCCAAACTTCCTTAGAACCCAGGGGTTTTACCTTCGCAATCAGTCTCCCATGTGGGAACTCATCAAAAGCCTTGCTGAAGTCCAAGTAGACTACGCATTGTCCTCATCGACACACCTGGTCACCTCTTCGAAAAAGGACGGAAGACAGAGAGAATCCTTTCAAATTGCCTGGGTAGCCTTCACGCCAGCCTCCTGTCTGCCCCCAATGCAGCTCGGAATTTTACATGGCTAAGGCAAGGCCGAGGGAAGCCCGCCCACCATAACCCTCATTGAGGCCATCATTATGTGTTGGGCACTTAAGTGCCACTTCCTCCCTGGCTGCAATTTTTCAGTGAGCAGGAAGAGTTCAAAGACAGGAGGGTATCTCGGCAAGAAAAGAAGGGGTATATATCTCCATCACCGGCCCCCTTTCCAGATCAGGAGCCCCGACAGCCCCTCCCCCAAGTACTTGCCTCCCATCACTCCCCAGGTGCTTCCTCCTGTTGTGTTTGGCCCTTTGTACATCACGAGGGAACTCACCAAACAATTCGCTATGTCCAAACCAGAATCCTTTATTGAGTCTCATGGGGTAAGATAGCAATCTGATGCAGAACACGTTATCATGGAGTCTGCTAACTACTCCTCTGGAACTTGCACTTAGCACTGACCAGTCATGTGTACGTCTTATTACCCTCTCAATCTTCTGTAGATGGCCGGATGTGTTTCCCTTTATAGCTGAGTCACAGGTCACGTGACCAGAGATCGCATGGTGTGTCTGTACTGCCACCTACTGGTTGGAGGTCGCACATCATCCAACTATGATGTAGCCCATAGGCATATCACCACACCTTCCCCCTGGCCTTACCATCATGACCCACCCCCTCTCCCCTCCCACCCCCGCCATGAGACCCTGCACCTGCCTTATCCTTTGGTCTTCAGCACTGAAACCGGTGGGACAGCTTGCGGTCGCAGCAATGGCTGCCGCTCCCTGAGGCAAGACTAGCATCTCGGGGTGTTAAATGGATGTGGGGCAGCTGGCGTGTGGGGACGTGTTCACCACCAAAACCTCAGGCGGCGGGGTGGGAAATCCGGCCCTTGGTGTGTGTGATCCTAGGTGAAAGGGTAGTGGAAGAGGCTGGCCTTCTAACCAAGCCTGGGACTGTCCGCACTGATACCCACCAACACTTAGCAGCAGAAGCTGAGGACTAGGTTTATTGGCAAAGACCAGCAAGCCACAGATTAAAGTTGGGCCCAGGAGAGTCGCTTTACCGGGAGTAAGTTCCAAACATCAGCTATAAAGGTAGTGGGAGTACAGGGGATGTGCACGTCTGAGAGAAGAGAATATACCGTTGTCATTTATAGTTGTGGGTGGTGATGTTGGCTCGATAGTTCCAGAACCATCCGTTTTCTTGCATTGTTGGGAGGTTGGGTAAGGCCCCACCCCACCTGTGCTCTCCCCATCGTTATGAACAGTCGCAGCTCAGTCTCTCTAAAGGTAACTGGAGAAGGCCAGTTATTTGTAATAGTTGTATCAGTGATTAAGCGAGCAGAAAATTAAGTATAAAATGGCAGCACTGAGGCTCTCACCCACGTGATAGTCAGAATCTGCCCAGCCTCAGCCTAACGATAGTCAACCGTAGCAAATCCACCTTTCCACAGAAGATAAGCAACATCTGAACAAGGCTTCCAGGAAGAACAAAGAAACATTTTCATTTTTCTAGAACCTTTGACAGACTCGGGCTTTACGGCCACCACACTGACACACTTCCAAAGTGTAGTCACTCGAGTGGTTTAGCAATCGGGTAGTCAATTTGCGCACAGCAAGCTCCCGCCGACAGCAATGTGATGATGCCCAGTTGCAATCTGTTTTTAATGATGCTGATTGAAGGGTAAATGTTCACCCAGGACACTGGGGATAACATAACATCCCTGCTTTTCTTCTAAGTAGCGCTGTGGGATTTCTTTACACCCATCCGAATTGGGCAATGGGGCCTCAGTTTAGCATCTCTTCTGAAAGACATTATAGTGCTCTCTCGGTACTGGAGTGTCAGCCTAGATTAGCTGCTTGAATTCCTGGGGTGGACCTTGAACCCGCAGCTATTTAGCTCAGGAGCAGGATTGGTACCAACCGAGATGTGGCTGGTGATTAACAGAAGGGCACTGGACTCATTGAAAAAATGGTTCTTCAGTGGAGAGATAGTTGGGTTGGTCGACTGGAGAGATTAGATCAAGTGGCCGAAAGGACCTTCTTCACCCAGATGGATTGTTGATGCAGTTTACCAGTCCCTTCTGGTGCTTAGAGTTTTTGTTGCGCAATTTGTTGGCTAACTTAGGACCAAAAAATGACCCGGGGAGAATTTGCCTGATGATATCTGCTCTGGGCACTGGATTTCCAATGTCCCCGAGAGTCTTTCATTAATAGAATCATATTTTTTCACAACAGAAATGTCCCCGTGATCAGATTGGCTGCTGCGAAGGAACACCATGGGTATTAACATTTCCATTTGAATTACAGCAGTTATTTTAAGATGCTAGTCATTTTCTGAAGGCGTGTCTCTGATAGTGAGAAATATTGAGAATTTCTCTCTCCCTTTTTGTTTCTATTCTTTCTCTTCACCTTTAGGCTCGAAATGTCCGCTGAACTCCTGCGGCAAAAAGAGTTTGAGAACATGCACAGGCAGCGGATTCTTGGAGCCGACCCCTTGTCTCTACATTCCGGTTTGCCCCCCGATCATCCTGCGCTGCGGAGCATCCACGACATTCCCGAAGGCCACCCGCTGCGGGAGGAGCTCTCCCGCCGGAACGCCATGCTGGTCCTACGGCATAACACGGCACCGCTGCTCTCTCTCAACCACGCTGTGCCTGGCAGCATCCCGCCAAAGGAACCGGGGCGGAAGGGCGCCAGGAAGGGGGCCCACCACAGGACAGAGATGCATTGCCCCGGCGAGATCAAGGACCACCACGAGATCCGGGCCCGGGACGGGAACGCTGAGTGCAACGACGAGGAGATGAAGGACTCGGAGAGCGATCTCGACGGGAGCGACGATAAGCCAGAAAACCTGAAGACTGAGGTGATCAGTTCAGTCCACGAACTCAAGGAATGCAAAGAGTCAATAAAATCTTGTGAGGGCATTAAGGAAATACACGAGGCTGCTGTCACTCAGAACCCCCCTTGTGCTTCGATGGGATCTCACTCTCCCAGCCATTTACTGGGCTCTGGAATGAATGAAGGCAAAGTGAGATACCTCCCTTCTGCTCCAGCGCCACTTCCTCAACCACTTCCGTTTGGATTTCCATACACAGCAAATCCTTACTTCCACACAGGTAAGGCAATGGGGCTGTCGTGGGGATAGAACCACCTGATTAACTCAATGTATTCCAGACATGGTGTGGTTCCCAAGATCTCAGTGGGCTGCACTTCAAACTGCTGAAGGGAACTGGAAATAATCTCCCATCTATAAAACGTTGGGGTTAGCGTGCAACCTGATAGGTTTACTGTGTTTCTTTCCTGGTGGCTCCTCTCCTCCCCAGGAGGTGCTGTGTCAGGGCACAGTTCCAGGGGCATAGAGATAAAGCCCTCGGGTACCCCTCTCAGTTGACCAGTCTTTATGTGTGAACTAGGACGGGTCAACAAGCTTTCAAACTACGGAGAGTTTAACAGATCGGCCACTCGTTAGCTTTGTCGAGTCAGAGAGTTTTACAGCACAATAAAAGGCCTTTCGGCCCATCCTGTCTGTGCCGGCCATCAAGCACCCATCTATTCTAATCCCATTTTCCAGCACTTGGTCTGTAGCCTTGTATGCTGTGGTGTTTCAAGTGCTCATGTTTGAGGATTCCCACCTCTACCACCCTTTCAGGCAGTGTGAGTTCCAGATTCCAAACCACACACTGGGTGAAAAAGTTTTCCCTCACATCTCTTGCCCATTACCGTAAATCTATGTCCCCTGATTATTAACCTATCTACTAAGGGGGTAAGTTCCTTCTACCCTATCTGTATCCCTCATAATTTTGTACACCTCAATCAGATGCCCCCTCAGCCTTCTTTGCTCTTAAGGAAAACAACCCCAGCCTATCCAGTCTCTCTTTATAGCTGAAACGCTGCAGCCCAGGCAACGTCCTGGTGAATCTCCTCTGCACCCTTTCTAGCGCAATCACATCCTTCCTATAATGTGATGACCAGAACTGCTCACAATACCCTAGTTGTGACCTAACAAGCGTTTTATAAAGCTCCAGTATAACCTCTCTGCTCTTATTTAATCCTCGGCTAATAAAGGCAAGCATCCCATATGCCTTCTTAACCACCTTATCTACCTGTCCTTCTGCCTTCAGGTATTTATGGCCATGCACCCCAAGGTCCCTCTGATCTTCTCTGCTTCCGAGCTCCTACTGTTCATTGTGTATTCCCTTGCATTATTAGTCCCCTCCCTAAAATGTACCGCCCACACTTATCTTCCTCTAATTTCTTTACTTTACACCCGGCTCGTACTCTAGCTACTTGCTGACCCCGAGACCAATCCTAGTATCTCTACTGTCAACCTGGCTGGGATTAGTTAGCTCATCATACACTGTGGACTGATGGGTCTAACTCACTACTCACACAGGTGATTTATTTAACTGGTGTATTATTACAACAGCTCCTTTGTAGCATCACAAATTAACTTTCCATTAGTAACTGAGTGGAATTTTTGAGTAGTGTCTGCTTGATCAATGTAACGAGCAACTGTATATTGAACGTCTTAATGCTGAGATGGACAGATTTGATTAGTGGTTAAGATATGGATCATACGTGGGTAATAGAGTTGCAGGACAGACAAGCCATGACCTAATTTAATAGTTGAACAAATTCAAGGGGCTGAATGGCCAACTCCCATACATGTACAACTGAGAATCCACCTCCAAGCACACGATATCTTTGCAACAACAACTTGAGTTTGTAAAACGCCCATGACATAAAATATCACACGGTGCCTCACAGGAGTGTTATCAAATAAACTTTGACATTGAGTCACATAGTGAGGTGTTAGAAGGATTTACCAGAAGCTTGAACAAAGAGTTGGGTTTTAATGAGTGTCTTAAAGAGGAGGGAGTTCCTAGACTGCTGAAGGCACAGTCACCAATGGTGGGCGATTGAAAATTGGGAAGCTGAAGAGGCCGGAGATTCAGAAGCGCAGATATCTCGAGGGTTATGGGGCTGGAGGAAGTTAGAGATAGGGCAGGGCGAGGTCGTGGAGGGATTTGAAACAAGAATGAGAGATTTAAAATTGTTGCCGGACTGGGGCGCCAGCTGCAGGTCGGTGAGTACAAGGATAATGGATGAGGAGGATTTTGTGCATGTTAGAGATAAGGCAGTAGAGTTCTGGATGAACTCCAGTTCACAGAGGATGTAAGTGGGAGGCCGGTCAGGAGTGCGTTGGAGTAGTTGACTTCTCCCGTGAACTGGTCAGGTGTGCACCGTTGCTATGGCATGTTGCTAAGCACCAAGTGATTCTTCAGACTGTCGAATCATTCCGGCGTTTCACAGTGGCTGACGGGGACAATTACATGGCTGATTGGGCTTGGCCGGCTGGACGCTCTGCTTCCTCCAATTACTGCTCAACACAATTCCCTAGGCAGCTCCTTCATCTCCAGGTCCTATGCTGGCTGCTTGTTCCATCGCTAAACTGCCCCCAAGAAAATCTGCTGCCAGCTAACAATTCCAGCTCATTGGGTTAATGGAGGGAACTGGGTGAAAGGTGTAGGCGCAAGATATTGCCAAGCTTCTGAAAAATGAACAAAAAGAACGCTGGAATGTAATGATTAGGTAATGAGGAGGGTGGGCTGCTATCCCTGTTGATCCAAGTGGTCAGTTTTCTGTGCGGCTACTTTGATGTAAGGCTCCGGTTACTAATGCCACCAAAGTTATGGAACAAGTCGACGCTAATTTCTGGGTTTAGTTGGGTTTAGTTGACAGTTGGAAAGCTGGGTTCTGAGAGGGCGGCGGTGTAAGTCATTTTGAATGAACACCCCCATTTGGGAATTATTGGCCGATCCTCGGGGAAAGCGGGTTACTGGATGGGCGAACATTGTACACACCCAGGGAATCGGAGGGGGGATGGGGGTTGTGAGGAGCAGACAAGTCAAGATTGGACTTTCTCTCCAGCTGATCCATAACCTTAAACCCCCCCCCCCCATTACTGTGTCCAGTGCAATACTAGGTCATTCACGTCCTTTCAAAGTTATGGAATCACTGGCTCTTTGATTGTTGTTCCTACCTTAAGTTCTCCAGTGCCAACAATCAGGTACTTCTTTGACCATCCCCAAATATATCAATGTTTGTCATGTGTGACTAAAGCTGGACACTCTACTCATAATTGTGGTCTGACCTTTGGGGCGTGACTTTCTTCAATTTCCTCCCATCATTGTGTTTCGGTCAGAGAGGATAGGTCTGTTTGGTTGGTCATTTCTAACCAGAGAATCAGATCCCAAGCCTATTTGACATTAATGATCAGATGAGTTCTGTGTTAATGACATTGCTGGTGACATAGTAGACACGCCTGGAGCAGGTGATCTGACCTTGTTTGAAAGGGTAATCTTAACAATGAGATATCTGTTCACTAAAATAAAAGCAATTTTCAGATGTGTCCATTAATGTCAAGACTGCCATGTATTGGTGATCTTTTGTTGTTCCTGGACCACCGTCTTGAGCTGCTGCAGTCCTGTCCTCCCGCAATACTGTTTTTAAAATAAATTTAGAGTATCCGATTCTTTTTGTTTTCCAATTAAGGGGCAATTTAGCGCGGCCAGTCCACCTACTCTGCACATCTTTTTGGGCTGTAGGGGTGAGACCCACGCAGACCCGGGGAGAATGTGCAAACTCCACACGGACAGTGATCCGGGGCCGCGGTCGAACCCGGGTCCTCAGCGCCTTGAGGTAGTAGTGCTAACCACTCCGCCGCCGTGCCGCCTTCCCACAATGCTGTCGGGTAGATATTCCAACATGTTGGTCCAGTGCGGTGAAGAGATGGTGATGTACGTTGAAGTTACGATGATGTGTGATGTGAACGAGAATTTGACTTTGCTGCCCTTGTCCCTGTGGCTGGCAGGTTTTGAAGGTACTGTCAATGAAGCCTTGGTGAGTTGTCGCAGTGCGTCTTGTAGATAGTACCCACTTCTGCCGCTGTGCATCGCTGGTAAAGGGGGTAGATGGAACATACACCGGGGAGTAATGTAAACTTTTTTCCTTTAAATTGCAGCATTTACTTCCACATGACTTTGTCCCCATGACTAAAAGCTGCAAGGACTATTAGATTGCATGTTATGCTGGTATTGGAAACTTGGATACACCCCGTGCTTTAATCAGCTATCTTTCCTTAACACTCGAGTACTCATTGTAACTGGAGTGTTATACTAATCTTCCTGATATAGATTATCAGATATAATACAGCACATCCAGGTTAAGCATGGATCTGGAGCTGTGCGCTATTTAGTATAATTGATGGTGAGGACAAAAGGTCAGAATAAACACCTGGTGAATTATTTTTTCGGGGGAGCGGACTGTAGTGGAAGATAAGAATTGTAAATGCTGCGGATGTTCCATTTCTTTGGTGGGTGGACCGCGCTTTTCTTCAATTTTGTTTCACTTTGCAATTTTCCATAATCTTGTGGATATTCCAGTTACTTGAAGGTTTTCAAAGGTTCGAGCCAATTCAGTTCTCTGGCGCCAATCAACATGTGACGGGGCAAGTGTCAGAAGGAGGAGCTGTGTCACTCCCAGGAGGATAGTGCACACTATCTTTTCAGTGCAAGAGGAAATGCCACTCTCCCGGTTGTGCCATCTTTTGGATGGGTCCCCTGCTGCTACTTTATGAACAGTAGGGGATTCTCCTGGTGCAATGGGGCTTTGGACAGCTCATAACTCCAATCATTGTCTCCTGTAATCTAGCCTTAATATTCCGCTCTCTTCAGGCTAAACGAGAGCCATTAAGAACTTTGTACCACAACTCCACTTTCTTGTGCTATCCCCATATTCCACAGTGGGCTAAACAGCTGGCTTGTAATGCAGAACAATGCCAGCAGTGCAGGTTCAATTCCCGTACTGGCCTCCCCGAACAGGCGCCGGAATGTGGCGACTAGGGGCTTTTCACATTAACTTCATTGAAGCCGACTTGTGACAATAAGTGATTATTATTATTCCTTAATTGCCATAGTACCCAAAATAGGAGCAAAGATCGTCAACCTGATGATCACCATGAACCTCGGTCCAATACTTTGGGAGATGTTGTGATGGACGGCTGCACAGGGGGAAAGGAACACTTCCATTGGGCAGAAAGTATGATTAAAGATTCACCTCGGAGAAGGGAAAACAATCAGATTCTGAATAATTCACTTCCTGACTCTCCAATGCCGGCCATCATCTACAAGGCACCAGTCAGGAGTGTGATGGAACACTCCCCGCTTGCCTGGGTGAGTGCAGTTCCTACAACACTCAAGAAGCTCGACACCACCCAGGACAAAGAAACCCGCTTGATTGCTACCCAAACATTCACTCCATCCACTACCAACGCTTGTAGTGGCCGTGTGTACCATCTACAAGATGCACACACTCCTGACTGGTGCCTTGTAGATGATGGCCGGCATTGGAGAGTCAGGAAGTGAATTATTCAGAATCTGATTGTTTTCCCTTCTCCGAGGTGAATCTTTAATCATACTTTCTGCCCAATGGAAGTGTTCCTTTCCCCCTGTGCAGCCGTCCATCACAACATCTCCCAAAGTATTGGACCGAGGTTCATGGTGATCATCAGGTTGACGATCTTTGCTCCTATTTTGGGTACTATGGCAATTAAGGAATAATAATAATCGCTTATTGTCACAAGTCGGCTTCAATGAACTTACCAAGGTTCCTCCGGCAACACCTTCCAAACCCACAACCTCTACTTTTCTAGAAGAGCAGCAGATACATGAGAACCCCACTATCTGGAGGTTCCCCTCCAAGCCACACACCATAATAATAATAATAATCTTTATTCGTGTGACAATAATAAAGTTGGCTTACATTAACACTGCAATGAAGTGTTACTGTGAAAATCCCCTAGTCGCCACACTCCGGCGCCTGTTCGGATACACAGAGGGAGAATTCAGAATGTCCAATTCACCTAAGAAGCACGTCTTTCAGGACTTGTGGGAGGAAACCGGAGCACCCAGAGGAAACCCACGCAGACACGGGGAGAACGTGCAGACTCCGCACAGTGACCCAAGCCGGGAATCAACCCTCGGACCCTGGCGCTGTGAAGCAACAGTGCTAAGCACTGTGCTACCGTGCCACCTTGGAAATGTATTGCCGTTCCTTTACTGTCACTGGGTCAAACTCCTGGAACTTCCTCCCTAACAGCACAGTGGATGTAACTACGCCAAGTGGAGTGCAGCGGTTCAAGAAGGCAGCATTCCACCACTTTCTGAAGGGGCAATTAGGGATGGGCAATAGATGCTGGCCTAGCCAGCGACGTCCACATCCCATAAATGAATAAAGAAAAATATTTGGAGGCAGTTACCTCCGCCCTGTAAAGTAATGAAACATTGCCGTAAGAACCTCAATGGCTCCACCAGAAAATTCCGCCCGCCCTGTGTGCGCTTCAACTTTAGAAATAAACACAATGGGCAAACAGTGGGCAGCACGGTAGCATTGTGGATAGCACAATTGCTTCACAGCTCCAGGGTCCCAGGTTCGATTCCGGCTTGGGTCACTGTCTGTGCGGAGTCTGCACGTTCTCCCCGTGTGTGCGTGGGTTTCCTCCGGGTGCTCCGGTTTCCTCCCACAGTCCAAAGATATGCAGGTTAGGTGGATTGGCCATGATAAATTGCCCTTAGTGTCCAAAATTGCCCTTAGTGTTGGGTGGGGTTACTGGGTTATGGGGGATCGGGTGGAGGTGTTGACCTTGGGTAGGGTGCTCTTTCCAAGAGCCGGTGCAGACTCGATGGGCCGAATGGTCCCCTTCTGCACTGTAAATTCTATGTTAATTTTAAGAAGTAAAGCAGAAAGTTCTGGAAATACTCGGCAGGTCTGGCAGCATCGATAGAGAGAGAGAAACAGTTAAGGTTTCAAGCTCAGTGGGACTCTTCATTGGAACCCTGAAGAGAAAGAAGGTTCTGATGAAGAATCATACTGGGTTCGAAACGTTAACTCTTTTTTTTCTCTCTCTCCACAGGTGCTCCCAGATCATTTTTCCAGCACTTTCTGTTTTTTATTTCAGATCTCCAGCATCTGCTGTATTTTGCTTTTATCATGACAGATTTCCGTGCCTAAAGAACAAGATGGTTTGTTACAATTAGCGGCAGTCGTCATGGTCACCACTGCTGAGTCTAGTTTTATATTATTCCCGATTTTACCAATTGAACTCAAATTCCACCAGCTGCCGTGGTGAGATTTGAACCCGAGTCCCCAGAGCTATAGTCTGAGCTTCTGCATCACTAGTCCAGTGACATTACCTCTAGCACCTTGCCCAATTTGATTGGGGCTGGAAGCGATGCAAAAGGTACCGTAGAACAACTGAGGCTTCTGAAATGAAGCAAAGTAGCTAACGGCAAAGTTCTTCACTCAGGCCCCATACGATGGGTGGAGCCTAGATAATCGTTGTGGTGAATAGCGTATCGGTCTCATCCTCCTATGATGCTGCTGCACTCTCCCTTTCCTCCTCTTCTATGTACAATAGCTAAAAGGGAATCCTAATTGGTAAACCAATGCTAGTCAATAGTACCTGCGTGTGCGTGTGTGGGGCCGAGGGGGGGGGGGGGTTAGCTCTGTTGAGACCCTCCCACTGGCGGTTTGACCTACTACTTAGCTGTTCCTGAAAACCAAGGGGAAAAAATCCCTTCAAATATGTCAGCTAATATTTTTCATACTGTGAGCAAAGTTCAGAAGTTTCCACTCCCAAGCTGTCGGTACTTGGGTACTGTGCCCACTTCCAGTCACATGTGACAAACATTCAAACCTTGGACGTGGATCAGAGAAGATCCATGACGTTGATCGTTGGCATCAGGAACCTTGACAGACCAAAGGCTCTTCAATCTTTCCTCACAAAGTCAACTTTGGAAAGAAGTGACCGTGAAACATTTTTTTAAAAAAAATTTAGTGTGCCCAATTCATTTTTGTCCAATTAAGGGGCAATTTAGCGTGGCCAATCCACCTACCCTGCACATCTTTGGGTTGTGGGGGCGAAACCCACGCAGACACAGGGAGAATGTGCAAACTCCACACGGACAGTGACTCAGAGCCGGGATCGAACCTGGGACCTTCGCGCCATGAGGCAACAGGGCTAACCCACTGCGCCACCGCGCTGCCCTGTGACCGTCGAACATGAGGATAAAGGAGGTACATCTGGAATATGACTATTGGGCCATGGGCCCAATTCAACCAATAAGGGGAACACTGATGACAGGAGATTCATCTTGGCACGAAGAGTGCTCAATCTCTGGATTGGACTCCTGGGGGAATTAATGGAGAATAATCAAGAGGTGCACCTACCCCGCACGAGTGGGGAACTGCAGAGTGTTTCTGCATGGATAGGCTGAGGTGGGTGTTCCTCATTCAGATCTGCCTTGTGGGTCACCCTGGGCTTGGCGTGAAAAAGCCACTGCAGTTCTAGGGAGGAGTCCACACCTTTAACGGTTAATTTTCTGAGAACGTTGAAGCAAAATGAAATGGCTGAGGTGAGAATAAGCAGTGTAATGAATGGGGCGCAAAGTGAAGGCAACAGCATGAGTCATGCAGACGCTGACGATTTATCACCATTTCAATATGGGAGCAACAGATTGTATTCCAGAAGCCACTTGTCTCTATATTGTCTATTATCTTCCTGTGCGGTTTGTGCATTTCTTAAACATCAATATCAACATTATAAATTTGCAATCCATTTTTTAAAAAAAAGGTCAATCTGTGGGTAAAAGCTCCTGTCAGCATGGCACTGCACAACGGTCAGTAGATAGACAGAAGCTGCATTCTGAGTTAGCCGGTGTCAGCTAGTTCGATGCTAAAGGTCTCAATGGTCTTCATGTATAGGGCAGCACGGTGGCTCAGTGGTTAGCACTGCAGTCTCACGGCGCCGAGGTCCCAGGTTCGATCCCGGCTCTGGGTCACTGTCCGTGTGGAGTTTGCACATTCTCCCAGTGTCTGCGTGGGTTTCGCCCCCACAACCCAAAGATGTGCAGGGTAGGTGGATTGGCCGCGCTAAATTGCCCCTTAATTGGAAAAAGTGAATTGGGTACTCTAAATTTATTTTTAAAAATGTATAGCGGGACTTGGTACAAAAGCAGGAAGGTTATGCTGAATCATTACGCATGCTCTGGTTATGACACAACTAGTGTATTGTTCTGGTCACCGCACTTTCGGGAGGATGTGAGGGACCTTGGGAGGGTGCAGAGGAGATTAACCAGAAAGGTCCCTGGGGTGCAACGGTATTACCATCAAGGTTTGGTGGAAGAAGATGCGAGTTGTTCTCCATTCTTCCAGGTGGGAGCAACAGAGGTTGAGAGGAGATTTGAAGGAGGTGTGCACGATTATGGGCAGAATTTGGAGCCGCATTAGCCGTCAGCGAGAACAGCGACGCGGGCGGAAAACACGGCAAGAATCGGGAAATGCCATTCTCACCGGCGCAATGGCATTTTCCGATTTTGTTTTTTCCCCCAGGCCACTCGCCGGTGGCTGAATGAGAAATCCGCCATGCAAGGTCAGGAACCGCATTTAAATGCATTAGCTCATCATTGGTGAGACCTCCCGCCGGGACAGCGCCCCACCCGCTGAGGTGCGGGTATCTGCGTTGGTGCAGGTGGCGGGTGGCAGGTGTGATGCCTGGTCAGTGCTGGTCTCCGAGATGTCTGCTTCGGATCTGGTGGGGTCTGTGGTATCCAGGAGCGGTCCTACTCGTCGTCGGCCAGCTCATAGAGCTCTCTCCTCAAATAGGGTTAGGGTCTTGAGCTCTGGCATCACTCCAGCCGGCTGTGCCCCCTCACATTTGTTGTGCTCCAGTTTCTCCTGTAATAAGACAGATGGGAAGAGTGTAGGTGGGAGTTGTGCCATGCCAGGTGGGGTTGAAGTCTGGCATGCGTGGGACGCGAGTGTGAGCGGACATTTCAGGGACACTAGAACTACTGGTGCGATTATTGGTGGGGTGGCACATGACCTTGGGTGGGGCGGGTGGGCGTGAGCGAACCTTGGGAGTGTGAGGGCCCTGTTAAGGGCTGCTCAGGGAGACGAGAGGAGGTTGACTTACCCTGGTTGCACGAAGAAGGTCATGAGACACTTCAAAGAGGCACAAGCAAAAAACTGGACAGAGTCAAAGGTGATATTAGTGTGGGTTATCTGAAGCTCGATTAGAGATGGGTTTTAAGGAGGGTCTGAAGCAAGGAAGGGGAGGCAGGAAGGTGGGAGTGATCAGGGAAGGAATTTGAGTGTGAGGCCTTTACAACTGAAGGCATTGTCACTGAATGTGGGACAAAGGGAAGGAAGAACGTAGCAGCAGCTGGGGTCTGAGTAATGAAGAGATTATGGGAGGATTGTAGTGCTGAAGGAGGTTTAAAAAAAAATTACAGGGGCAAAAACCTTGATGATATTTAAACACAAGAAGAGTGCATTTTAAGTTTGAGCTTTTGAGGCCTCGAGCCACTAAATCTGAGAGGACAGGGGCGATGGGTGAGTGGATCTTGGTGCAGTGTACAATATAGGGGCTGCCATATGCCATGCTGACAGAGTTTTGGGTGAGTCTAGAGAGTGCGGAGCGTGGATTATTGGTGAGGAGAGCATTGGAATAGTTAAGTCTGAAGGTGGCAAAGGTTCGAGGAAGAGGGTTTCAGCAGCCAAAGTACTGAGAAGGGGGCAGATGTTAAAGATGTAAAGCGAACTCTGGTTTGAATCGAGCTCTGATATTGTGAACGGTCTGCTCCAGTGTCTAAGGGAGTGGACAGGGAGGAGAGAGGAGACAGTGACGAGTGCACGCAGTGTGTGGCGGGGCCAAACGATGGTGGCTTTGAAGGAGATTGCAGCTCATTCAGGAGTTGATGTCAGATTAGCAGCTTTGACAACACAGAGGCAGCAGAGGGATTGAAAAGGAGGGGGGAAGGGGTTGGGGGGGGGGGGGTGGGGGGGGCGGGGGCAGAGTGGAGACTTGCTGTGTAACTGGGAAAGCTGAATTCCGGTCTGCACTGACTCGATTTACCTGTGAAGGTAGTTACTGGGATGAGGTGCGGTCAACACCTGTGAAATCTCATCCCCCTCAGATTCCCACGGACGGGAAGGGGGACAAATTAGTGTGTGGTGGGGGTGGGGGGATAATGAATAAAATGTTAACTTTTTGATGTGGCGTTTGATCGGTAGAAATGCCAGTCACGATTGGGGCTTGAGAAAAAAACTCAATCCTTGTAAATACTTTGATAGACCTGGTAAAAGGTTCTAAACATTGTGTTATCGAGAAATTTATAACAAAAATTCAGTTTCGGGTTTGACAAGTTCTACATGCAACCATATTTCTCCTTAGTAAACGCAATGTGACAGGTGAAAATAAGGAGTAGCAGTGTTAGCAAAATGTCAATAGTCAATCCATTCTGTTAACACAGCTCCATTCAGAAAAGCAGGCCGGCTGTTTGGGGGTGTAAATCAATGGGGCTGCTTGTGGAATGAATGCAACATTTGAAATGCAAACTCTCTTTGGGCCGACTTTCCGCTTGCCTCGTCGCGCCTCCCAGGGCACCTTGTGGGAAGTTTCACACATTACTTTGGAGTGAAAATGAAAAGGTATTTGAGTATTCACCAATGAAATCGCCCCGTCGCTCCCCATATCATGCCCCCAGTGTGTCAACTCTTTTTGATGGGCGCTTTCAAGTTTCCAGTACATTAAAACATTGTTAACCTCTGCAGTCGCTCGCTCCGTGGGATTTGCTGGCAAGGCTGCGAGGGCATTGAACGCCAAAACCCAGTGATGTGTTGGGTGTTCTGGATCACATACAGGTCACCAACACTTGAAGTAGTGCAACACTATTTTATTAAAAGGTTAACTATTTAAACATACTTGAACTGTGGGTAAATACGATACCAGCTTTAACTAAAGACCTTTGCCTTGTCCTAACCAGTCGATGCACTCAGCACATGGTGAATGTCTGTGTTGCAGGCTGTGAGCTCTGTGCTCCGAGCTGGCTGCTACTCGAATGAGCGGGATCTCTGATGCCCCCTGTCTTTATAGTGCGTGTGCTCTCACTGGTGATTGGCTGCGGTGTGGTGTATGTTGATTGGTCCCACTGTGTGTCCATCAGTGTGGGTCTGCACCATGATATACTGCTGTATATTATGACATCCCTCCTTTTATCTAAAAAAATGTGCCTGCGTGACAATAAATAGTGTGTGGTGAATGTTCCTGACTACGTGTGTCTGAAATATTTACAGGACTATGTACATAAAACTAAGTTATGTACATGGGAAGGTGCCTGGTGCAGAAAAAACAGTGTGTCATACAAATAACGAGATGAACACTATATACAAACCACTTGAACTATTAAACGGAAGAACATAACAGACCAGAGAGTCCATTAGTGCACTAAGTTCACAAATTAAGTCTCTGAGGTGGGCGACGAATTCTGGTTGACCGCCTCAAGGGTGGGTCGGGAGCCGCCGGCTGAGGAGCGGGCTGGACTGCGTCAGAGTGAGGAGGATGCAGAGTAACACGAATCTCCACATAGTCCAGCTCAGGGACAACAGGAGGGCGTGGCGCTGGCGGAGGATCACGCAGCGAGCGCGGAACGAGACGAAGGGCATGTCGATTACGGCGCAGAATGGAACCATCCGGTAGACGAACCAGGAGCGTGCGGGGAGCCACCTGCCGAAGAACCACAGCAGTTGCAGACCAGCCACCATCCGGAAGATGGATGTGGACGTTGTCATCTGGAGCCAGAGCAGGGAGATCAGCTGCACGGGCGTCATGAGCCGCCTTGTGCTGTGCACGGGGCAGTTGCATTCGTTGAAGGACCGGGACGTGGTCGAGGTCTGGGACGTGAATGGACGGCACCGTCGTCCTCAGGGTGCGACCCATGAGCAGCTGGGCTGGCGACAGGCCAGTGGACAGTGGGGCCGAGCGATAGGCCAGCAGGGCGAGGAAGAAGTCGGATCCCGCATCAGCAGCCTTGCAGAGGAGCCGTTTGACTATGTGGACGCCCTTCTCTGCTTTGCCATTGGATTGGGGGTACAGGGGACTGGATGTCACATGCACAAAGTTGTACCTCCTGGCAAAGTTGGACCATTCCTGGCTTGCGAAGCAGGGGCCATTGTCCGACATCACAGTGAGTGGGATGCCGTGACGAGCAAAGGTGTCCTTACAGGCACGGATGACTGCAGATGGTGATGTCGTGCAAACGTACCACCTCCGGGTAGTTTGAAAAATAGTCTACAATCAGAACATAGTCCCTGCCCAGCGCGTGGAACAGGTCAATGCTGACCTTGGACCAAGGGGACGTGTCCAACTCAAGGGGCTGTAGGGTCTCACGTGGTTGGGCCGGCTGGAAACGCTGACAGGTGGGGCAGTTGAGCACTGTGTTGGCGATGTTGTCATTGATGCCGGGCCAGTACACTGCCGCAGTCTCGCGGCGAATTTGGACGAGGCGTTCATCCGTGGCCGGTAGATTGGAGGCCACGAAGGCCACATGGGCGTCAACCTGGCAGACAAATCCCGCTGGGTCACACGCCCTGCATAGAGCGTCGGCTATGATCAGGTCTTTGCCCGGGGTGTATACGAGCTGGAAGTCATATCGCCGGAGCTTGAGCAGAATGCGCTGGAAGCGAGGCGTCATGTCGTTCAAGTCTTTTTGTATTATATTGACCAGCGGGCAAAAGGCCCAGGCACTCCTTTTCTATCTGCGCATAGCGCTGTTCCGTGGGGGTCATGGCGCGTGACGCATATGCAACGGGGGCCCATGATGAGGCCTCATCGCGTTGCAGGAGCACCGCCCCAATGCGGATTGGCTGGCATCGGTCAAAATTTTTGTCTCTTTCGCTGGATCAGAAAAAGCCAATACCGGGGCCATGGTGAGTTTGGTTTTGAGTTCTCTCCATTCGCGCTCGTGGGCAGGAAGCCATTGGAAGTCTGTCGTCTTCCTGACCAGGTTCCTGAGAGCTGTGGTATGAGAGGCGAGGTTAGGGATGAACTTCCCTAGGAAGTTGACCATGCCCAGAAATCGGAGGACCGCCTTCTTGTCCTCTGGCTTTTTCATGGCTGTGATAGCAGCCACCTTGTCCGCATCCGGCCGCACACCCAACTGGGAGATGTGGTCCCCTAGGAACTTGAGGTCCGTCTGGTCGAAGGAGCATTTGGCTCTGTTGAGGCGTAGGCCCTGCTCCCGTATGCGTTTGAACACGCGCTGGAGGCGACTGACATACTCCTACGGGGTGGTGGACCAAATGATTATGTCGTCGACATAGACGCGAACACCTTCAATGCCTTCCATCATTTGTTCCATGATCCTGTGGAACACTTCTGACGCCGATATGATCCCAAACGGCATCCTGTTGTAACAATATCTGCCAAAAGGGGTGTTAAAGGTACACAGTTTCCTGCTGGATCTGTCTAGTTGAATTTGCCAGAATCCTTTTGAGGCGTCAAGTTTGGTGAAGAGCTTGGAGCTAGCCATCTCGCATGTGATCTCTTCGCGCTTGGGGATTGGGTAATGGTCCCTCATTATGTTGCGATTCAGATCCTTTGGATCAATGCAGATTCTGAGCTCGCCGGAAGGCTTCTTTACGCACACCATGGAACTGACCCAGTTGGTTGGTTCCGTAACTCTGGAGATCACTCCTTGGCCTTGGAGGTCCTGCAGCTGCTGCTGGAGGCGGTCCTTGAGGGGTGCTGGGACTCTGCGAGGTGCATGCACCACAGGCTGTGTTGGACCAAATTGGACTGTTTGAGTATGATCTTGTAAGTATATGGGAGCGTACCCATGCCTTCGAAGACATCGCGGTGCTGGTCGATGATGGCGTTGAGTTGCGCCCTGAAGTCAGCATCCTGGAAGGCAGACGTGTCATCAGGAGAGAGAGAGTGAACTCTTTGAACGAGGTTTAGCAGCGTCTGTGCGCCAGGCAGAGAGTCCTCTGAGGAGCCCACGATCTCGAAAGGAAGGATGGCTTTTCGTGACTTGTGCGTCACTTCGAGTTGGCATGAGCCGGTAGCAGGAATGATGTTGCCATTGTCGACCAATAGCTGGCAGGCCGATGGAAGAATAGTTGGTTTGACACACAGGCTTTGGAAAGCAGACCACGTCATGAGATTGGCGGAGGCACCAGTGTCCAGGCGGAATCGTATTTGGGACCGGTTGACCGTCAGGGTGGCACACCACTCATCGTCTGGATCGATGCTGTATACCGACAGCGGCTGGTGTCTTTGCTTCGGGGACAGCCTGTTTTTCATTACGACACTGACTCGAAAAGGCGCCTTCGGGTCCTCGGTGTCACTGCTGTGTGGGAGGTCCGCATCGGACTCTGTGACCGTGGGTTGAATTGCCCGAACATTCCTGCGAGGCTGGCTGAAGCGATATGAATTGGAAGGCTGAGCTGCTCGACAGCAGGCAGCATAGAGGCCAAGTCTTCCACATCGAGATTTTGCGGGGCATTGCCGTTTAAATGGGCGGAGCCACAGTTGCCGCACGTCGTGACGTCAGCACGGTACGGTCATGCGTGGTGCGCGCCTGCACATTATGTTCCTCCACGTCGCCGTCCCCTCGTTTGGTGCGTACAAGAGCGGGGGTCCGCGAAAAGCGTGCAAAATGGCCGCCCTCATCCAGGCTAAGGCCCTGGAGGTGTTCAATCACTTGGACCCATTCCGCCTCGTGGGGACCTTGCCGCGCCGTTTCAGCCGCTTGTATATGGGAGTACCGACTGGTGGCATTTTCATGTAGTACACAGGTCTCGATGGCAGTCGCTAGGGTGAGTTGCTTTACTTTGAGGAGCTGCTGACGTAGGGGGTCCGACTGAACACCAAAAACGATCTGGTCGCGTATCATGGAGTCGGAGGTGGGCCCGTAGCTGAAAGATTGCGCAAGGATGCGGAGGTGCGTTAGAAAGGAATGGAAAGGTTCGTCCTTACCCTGCAAACGCTGCAGGAACACGTAGCGTTCGAAACTTTCATTCACCTCTACGCTGCAGTGAGTGTCAAACTTGAGGAGAACCGTCTTGAACTTCGTCTTGTCTTCGTCATCTGCAAAGTTGAGAGAGTCGAAAATGTGGGCGGCATGGTCCCCGGCCATGGAGAGGAGCAGAGCAATCGTTCTGGTGTCCGAGGCGCCCTCCCTGTCCGTGGCTTCGAGGAAGAGCTGGAAGCGCTGTTTGAAAATCTTCCAGTTGGCCCCAAAGTTGCCGGCGATGCGGAACGGCGGCGGGCTGATGTTGTCCATGTTACAGGATGACGGAATGCTGGCGGAAGGCAGATCACTTGCAGGTAGGTCTAAGAAGTGCTAGTATGCAACCACTCCTGGTATCATGATGCGTTGGGTGTTCTGGATCACATACAGGTGACCAACACTTGAAGTAGTGCAACACTATTTTATTAAAAGGTTAACTATTTAAACATACTTGAACTGTGGGTAAATACGATACCAGCTTTAACGAAAGACCTTTGCCTTGTCCTAACCAGTTGATGCACTCAGCACATGGTGAATGTCTGTGTTGCAGGCTGTGAGCTCTGTGCTCCTAGCTAGCTGCTACTCGAATGAGCGGGAACTTTAGGTGCTCAGGGAGCCCAGCAAACCATAGCCATATGTTCTGGGCATGCCCAGCGCTGGAGGAATTTTGGAAGGGCGTAGCGAGGACGGTGTCGAGGGTGGTAGGATCCAATGTCAAACAGGGCTGGGGGCTCACAATATTTGGGGTGGCAGAGGAGCCGGGAGTGCAGGAGGCAAAAGAGGCCGTAATTCTGGCCTTTGCGTCCCTGGTAGCCCGGCGAAGGATTCTCCTTCAGTGGAAAGATGCGAGGCCCCCAAGCGTGGAATTCTGGATCAGCGATATGGCGGGGTTCATTAAATTGGAGAGGGTGAAATTCGCCTTGAGAGGGTCGGTACAAGGGTTCTTTAGGCGGTGGCAACCGTTCTTAGACTTTCTAGCAGAACGATAGACATTGGTCAATGGCAGCAGCAGCTCGGGGTGGGGAGGGGGGGGGGCGGGTTTACTTTATTTTTGTTGATGTTATTTACACTGGAGGGTCTGAGGGGGTGTATACACCTGTTGTGTTAAGTCGGGGTGTTAATGTTAATTTATTATTTATGTATGGGGGGTTGCTTTTCTAGATTGTGTTTTGTACTTAACCCTGTTGGGTTCTTTTTTTTCATTTTGTTATTGATATTTTATGAAAACCTTTTAATAAAAATTATTTTTAAAAAATGAATGAGCGGGAACTCTGATGCCCCCTGTCTTTATAGTGCGTGTGCTCTCCCTGGTGATTGGCTGCGGTGTTGTGTGTGTTGATTGGTCTTGCTGTGTGTCCATCAGTGTGTGTGTCTGCACCATGATATACTGGTGTATATTATGACACCCCGTGGTTGGGATTTCCCTCACGCCACGCCCCCCACCTCCCCCCTTTCACCGCGCCGCGCTTTCGGATGGTGGAGGCGAATCACCATTGGCCACTGGTAGGATCTTTCAGCCCCGCCAAATTCAATGGCCGTTGGTGTTGCTCTCCTGCCATGCTGCCGGGCAACCTGGGGTGGGGGGAGGGTCTGTCACCTCCGGTGGGACTGGAAGATCTGGGCCAACATATCTGTTTACATACACTTTACAGCTGGGTAGTGAGGTGACCGGGACTTGGGAATTTCCTCCTTATTTCAACGTCATCGCAGATAACTAACGGTCACACCATAGCTAGGGCTTGGCAGTGGGATCCACATTAGAGTCACTGGACATCCATCAGGAACTGGTGGCCACTGATGCCCACACATTGTGCAAGTTGTGAACGCTCAGCTCAGCGCAAACCAGGCCTTAGGCCTGTGTTGCTGATATGAGGGGGAGGGGAGGCTCGGTAGCTGGGCAGTTGAAAGTGTCATGCCACGATGCCCCCTGGCATTCTGAGTGTGTCGCAGGCTAGATGGACCCATCACTTCGATACACCGGTATACCACACTGGGCCCCCCCCCCGGCACGGCGAATCACCAAGAGGGTTGCAATCCTATTTTTACCCCCGTTTTGTTTTGTTGAATCTCCTTCGACCCCCTTCCCCACCGGCCGCCGTCTTCAACTTTCGCTCGGACTGGGCAATTTTCGAAATCAGGAGACGGGTCCCTTAAAATTGAACTT
Organism: Scyliorhinus torazame; assembly: GCF_047496885.1. Taxonomy (NCBI): domain Eukaryota; kingdom Metazoa; phylum Chordata; class Chondrichthyes; order Carcharhiniformes; family Scyliorhinidae; genus Scyliorhinus; species Scyliorhinus torazame. The sequence continues at coordinate 12,093,540 of NC_092722.1, forward strand.
GTGCCGCCTTGTAAAGGGGGCCTATGAGCATCCTGTCAACATTTCCCTCACAGACTACACTCACGCATGTAGAGAACAAGAGAGGCCAGAGAGCCGCAAATGTACAGGCATCTATTCTTTCGAAAAATCAATTGTCCTCTACTTTAACAGCGGGCTCAGGTAACTGCTTTCTAAATGATGCATGAATTTGTTCTGGATTTGCACGACACCACACACACAAAAATAACTCCAAACGGGTGTCCGACTTTAATTGTCCTACACGCTTGCCAGGAACCTACTCTTTCTATCCCCCCCCCCCCCCCCCCCCCACTTCCCCTCCCCCCAACACATTGGCAATCCCAAATTCAATGCATTCCAAAAATTAGTCCAATAACCTCACGGTTAAATAGCATCATTCACTCATACCACCCCAGCCTCCCACATTAACCATCATGTTTTAATTTTATGGTCTTATTTCTTTTGCTGAGGAGAATTTTTGCTGTTGAAAATAACGTTTTACGGTGGGGACAACAGATTGCTGCCGTGAGTGGTTCAGTTGCCCATTTGATCACCGCACCCCCCCCCCCCCCCCAACCCCATAGCCATCCTTGAACAGCTGAGTGGAATAATCCCATTGACATCTAGATGAGGTCTGAGGAAAAGCTGTGCACCGGTCGTTCAGCAAACAAAACAAAAACCTAATCAAGTTGGTGCTAAAAGTCCTGAACGAACAAGTGTAAATCTAGTTTGCTCTCCCCCACTCCCCCCCCCCCCCCACACTATGGTCGAGGCAGACTGAGGTAGAGAATAACTGCGCCCGCTGCCTCCAGGATCCACAGCTAATTTGTTCCAATGGGAAAGCGACGCTGCAGGCAGCAGCACCAGAGTGAGTGCGAGCGGAGCTTAATGGGAAATGTGCTAAGGTCACGGAGAAGGAATGGTGTTGCGGTCCCAGGAGGAGGATGTGATTCACTGCTTCAAGCTGGAAAACTTTTTCCACCAGCCCTGGGTCATACAGCAGGACAAGTTAGAAAATAAAAGCAATGTCAGGAGATTTACCGTAATCTGCTGTCGCCTTTATGCGGTCCTCCTCGGCCGTGGAGTAAACTGCAGAGACTGGAGCTTTTTTTCTGTGTTCGAGTTAACTGTTTACTATCTGTTTTTTATTTTCTAAATTCACTCGTGCGACGTGAGTGTCCCTTGGCGAGGCCGGCGTCTGCTGTTCACCCCTGATTGACCTCGCCGCCGTTAACCTCTGCAGTCCATCTGAGAATCGATATACCCATAGGAGGGAGGGAGTTCAAGGCGTCTGACGCAGCGACTTTGAAGGAACGGCAATAAGGTTCCTAGTCAGGATGATGCCTGGCTTGGAGGGCCGACCCCACGTGTCTGCTGCCCTTGTCATCCCCGGCGGTAGAAGCTGGGTAGCACAGTGGCTGGCACTGCGGTCTCACAGCGCCAGGGTCCCAGGTTCAATTCCCGGCTTGGGTCACTGTCTGTGTGGAGTCTGCACGTGTGTGCGTGGGTTTCCTCCGGGTGCTGCGGTTTCCTCCCACAGTCCAAAGACGTGCAGGTTAGGTGGATTGGCCGTGATAAATTGCCCTTAGTGTCCAAGAAAAGGTTAGGAGGGGTTATTGGGTTACGGGGATAGGGTGGAGGTCAGGGCTTAAGTGGATCGGTGCAGACTCGATGGGCCGAATGGCCCCCTTCTGCACTGTATATTCCCCTTCCCCTCAGCCCCGGATTCATTGACTGGGGGGTGTTCCCCTAATGCACTGTGTCGTGTCTCCGATTCACATAGTAATTGAGAAACCACCCAATGTGTCCTTGTCAAAATCAAGCTCTGTATGTCTGCCAAAGACAGATTATACCTGGAATCAAATGCTCTATCAAGGACATAAATGCACATTTTGCTTTCTAATTCACAGGTGTCCTGTCTGAAGGAGCGACTTGTCAATGGGAAAGCAATTTATTTTAAAAGGCCCCTTGATAAATGAATTGACAGGCACCAGAGGGTTTAAACTGGCCTCGTCAGTCCTTCAGAGAGTTAAACCAGCAGTTTGCATTTTGGAAACCAAAAAAAAAAGAAGAAATCCTGAAGCCAAGTGGCTTTTCCTTTTTTTGAAATCAGGACACTGAATCGGTCCAAACCACAAGGAACAAACTTCATGAAAACGCTGATAAACAGCGAGCCGGAAGGAAATACTTGGACTGCAGTCAGAATAAGGAAGTGGCTGGTTTTGAAGCCAAAGGTGACCTCGTCAGATCCCTGTGGATCACACACGCTGGCAGCCGACAGCTAAGTAGCTTCGTATGTGTGGGGAGTTGGCCTGAAGGAATTGATTTAACTTCCACTTCCTCTGCTCACTGAACCATAATAGAGCTGCTGCAAGCCTAGGCAATGTGCAGGACTTCCTGTAAAGCTTGTGCACAGAGAGCAGCTCAGACTAGTTAATAGGTTGTGAGGAGTAAGGGTCATCCTCCTATTAGTATTTGGTGGTGATATTTAGATATTGAACCTCTCCAAGAATGGAATTCACCACTTTCAACTTTGCTCCCCCCCCCGAGGATCTTGAAGGTGCCAATTCCTACCAGAGGTATTAATTCGACAGGGCACGGGGATATCCCAGGACCTCCCTCAGTGGCCATTCTTGGTGTATGATTTGGCCAGATATTTGACTGTGGGTGGAATCGCAGCCCAGCATGATCCATTTGTACCTGACACCCATACATGCACTTTCCAGCAGGGTTTCGTGAGTTCATGGTTATCAGGGGCAGGAACTCTGGGTGAGGGCGGCACATGGGCACAGTGGTTAGCACTGTTGCTTCACAACGCCAGGGTCCCAGGTTCAATTCCTGGCTTGGCTCACTGTCTGTGCGGAGTCTGCGCGTTCTCCCCGTGTCTGCGTGGGTTTCCTCCGGGTGCTCCGGTTTCCTCCCACAAGTCCTGAAAGACGTGCTTGCTAGGTGAATTGGACATTCTGACTTCTCCTTCAGTGTACCTGAACAGGCGCCAGGATGTGGCAATTAGGGGCTTTTCACGGTAACTTCATTGCAGTGTTAATGTAAGCCTCCTTGTGACACCAATGAAGATTATCATTATTATATCAGCCTCCCAGCACCACCACCCCAACGCCTAACCTGCCCTCTCTCTCTCAACAATGACACTTGCCTTGGACATTGTTACATTTTTGAATGGTATCAAAAGTAACTTGGGTTATACACCAGTTGCGATTGAGAGGTTGTCTGATGCCAGGCGTTATATCAGCCTCACACTATGAATTGTTTGCAAAGTGGACTCCCTTTCGGTTTCCTCCCTTCCCTCACAGCGAGGCACCGGTCTCTGTTTGCAAAGCTAAATATTAAAGCATTGTTACCTCTGGAGTCTCCAAGGATCTTCCTTGGCCCCCCTCCTATTTCTCATCTCCACATTATCCCTCAGCAACAACATCAGGCTCCAGCTGTGCAAGATTACAAACGTTTGTCGATTAGTCATACTGCTGGTCTGGGCTCTTGTATTGGATGAGCTGAAATAATCTTCAATTAAATCTTGGCAAGACTGAAATCCATTTTCTATAGGCCCCCCAATAGTAGCAGAGATGTGGAGGAACAGATTGGGAAACAGATTTTGGAAAGGTGCAGAAGTCATAGGGTAGTAGTCATGGGCGACTTTAACTTCCCAAATATTGAGTGGAAACTCTTTAGATCAAATAGTTTGGATGGGGTGGTGTTTGTGCAGTGTGTCCAGGAAGCTTTTCTAACGCAGTATGTAGATTGTCCGACCAGAGGAGGGGCAATATTGGATTTAGTACTGGGTAATGAGCCAGGGCAAGTGATAGATTTGTTAGTGGGGGAGCATTTTGGAGATAGTGACCACAATTCTGTGACTTTCACTTTAGTAATGGAGAGGGATAGGTACGTGCAACAGGGCAAGGTTTACAATTGGGGGAAGGGTAAATACGATGTTGTCAGACAAGAATTGAAGTGCATAAGTTGGGAACATAGGCTGGCAGGGAAGGACACAAATGAAATGTGGAACTTGTTCAAGGAACAGGTGCTACGTGTCCTTGATATGTATGTCCCTGTCAGGCAGGGAAGAGATGGTCGAGTGAGGGAACCATGGTTGACAAGAGAGGTTGAATGTCTTGTTAAGAGGAAAAAGGTGACTTATGTAAGGCTGAGGAAACAAGGTTCAGACAGGGCATTGGAGGGATACAAGATAGCCAGGAGGGAACTGAAGAAAGGGATTAGGAGAGCTAAGAGAGGGCATGAACAATCTTTGGCGGGTAGGATCAAGGAAAACCCCAAGGCCTTTTACACATATGTGAGAAATATGAGAATGACTAGAGCGAGGGTAGGTCCGATCAAGGACAGTAGCGGGAGATTGTGTATTGAGTCTGAAGAGATAGGAGAGGTCTTGAACGAGTACTTTTCTTCTGTATTTACAAATGAGAGGGGCGATATTGTTGGAGAGGACAGTGTGAAACAGATTGGTAAGCTCGAGGAAATACTTGTTAGGAAGGAAGATGTGTTGGGCATTTTGAAAAACTTGAGGATAGACAAGTCCCCCGGGCCTGACGGGATATATCCAAGGATTCTATGGGAAGCAAGAGATGAAATTGCAGAGCCGTTGGCAATGATCTTTTCGTCCTCACTGTCAACAGGGGTGGTACCAGGGGATTGGAGAGTGGCGAATGTCGTGCCCCTGTTCAAAAAAGGGACTAGGGATAACCCTGGGAATTACAGGCCAGTTAGTCTTACTTCGGTGGTAGGCAAAGTAATGGAAAGGGTACTGAAGGATAGGATTTCTGAGCATCTGGAAAGACACTGCTTGATTAGGGATAGTCAGCACGGATTTGTGAGGGGTAGGTCTTGCCTTACAAATCTTATTGAATTCTTTGAGGAGGTGACCAAGCATGTGGATGAAGGTAAAGCAGTGGATGTAGTGTACATGGATTTTAGTAAGGCATTTGATAAAGTTCCCCATGGTAGGCTTATGCAGAAAGTAAGGAGGCATGGGATAGTGGGAAATTTGGCCAGTTGGATAACGAACTGGCTAACCGATAGAAGTCAGAGAGTGGTGGTGGATGGCAAATATTCAGCCTGGATCCCAGTTACCAGTGGCGTACCGCAGGGATCAGTTCTGGGTCCTCTGCTGTTTGTGATTTTCATTAATGACTTGGATGAGGGAGTTGAAGGGTGGGTCAGTAAATTTGCAGATGATACGAAGATTGGTGGAGTTGTGGATAGTAAGGAGGGCTGTTGTCGGCTGCAAAGAGACATAGATAGGATGCAGAGCTGGGCTGAGAAGTGGCAGATGGAGTTTAACCCTGAAAAGTGTGAGGTTGTCCATTTTGGAAGGACAAATATGAATGCGGAATACAGGGTTAACGGTAGAGTTCTTGGCAATGTGGAGGAGCAGAGAGATCTTGGGGTCTATGTTCATACATCTTTGAAAGTTGCCACTCAAGTGGATAGAGCTGGGAAGAAGGCCTATGGTGTGCTCGCGTTCATTAACAGAGGGATTGAATTTAAGAGCCGTGAGGTGATGATGCAGCTGTACAAAACTTTGGTAAGGCCACATTTGGAGTACTGTGTACAGTTCTGGTCGCCTCATTTTAGGAAGGATGTGGAAGCTTTGGAAAAGGTGCAAAGAAGATTTACCAGGATGTTGCCTGGAATGGAGAGTAGGTCTTACGAGGAAAGGTTGAGGGTGCTAGGCCTTTTCTCATTAGAACGGAGAAGGATGAGGGGCGACTTGATAGAGGTTTATAAGATGATCAGGGGAATAGATAGAGTAGACAGTCAGAGACTTTTTCCCCGGGTGGAACAAACCATTACAAGGGGACATAAATTTAAGGTGAAAGGTGGAAGATATAGGAGGGATATCAGAGGTAGGTTCTTTACCCAGAGAGTAGGGGGGGCATGGAATGCACTGCCTGTGGAAGTAGTTGAGTCGGAAACATTAGGGACCTTCAAGCAGCTATTGGATAGGTACATGGATTACGGTTAAATGATATAGTGTAGATTTATTTGTTCTCAAGGGCAGCACGGTAGCATTGTGGATAGCACAATTGCTTCACAGCTCCAGGGTCCCAGGTTCGATTCCGGCTTGGGTCACTGACTGTGCGGAGTCTGCACGTCCTCCCCGTGTCTGCGTGGGTTTCTTCCGGGTGCTCCGGTTTCCTCCCACAATCCAAAGATGTGCAGGTTAGGTGAATTGGCCAATGATAAATTGCCCTTAATGTCCAAATTGCCCTTGGTGTTGGGTGAAGGTGTTGAGTTTGGGTAGGGTGCTCTTTCCAAGAGCCGGTGCAGACTCAAAGGGCCGAATGGCCTCCTTCTGCACTGTAAATTCAATGATAATCTATGATTAATCTAGGACAAAGGTTCGGCACAACATCGTGGGCCGAAGGGCCTGTTCTGTGCTGTATTTTCTATGTTCTATGTTCTATGTTCATTGTCTTTTTGGCCGTTGCGACATACTCTATTCCTCAGCCCCTGCTTCTGTCCCCCTCCCTGGCCATGAGCTCAGCTTCAGACCACAAGTCCTCTACCTCCATTTCTGTCTCTGTCCCTGGCTCAGCCCATCAGCTGCCGGAACCCTCATCCATGTTTTTTTTGTTACCTCTAGGCTTGACTGTCCAATCCTTGCTTGGTCAGGTTCCTATCGCCCTTAAACTGACCCTCCTGCGTGACTATTACCCACGTGCTAGCTCGCACCAGGCCCTGCTGACCCATCAACCTGTGCAGGTTAGCTTACGGTGACTCCTGCTCCGGTTGCACTTCACATTTAGAGGCTTCGTCTTTGAACCCCTTTGCGGCCTTGCCCCCATCACTCCCCCCCCCCCCCCCCCACTCTCCATCCCCTCCAGCCCTACGGGAATTCTGTGTTCCTCCAGTTCTCGGCTCTTGTGGGTCTCCGATTTCCTTTGCCCCCACCATTAGCAGCCACACGTGAAGGATTTGCACGGCCTAGCTTTTTTGAGGAAACTAAAGCTAAATTATTATAATTTGTGATGGAGCCATTAGCACTGGGTGCATCAGCAAGCAATTCATTTTAATAATGCATGTTGACCTGCCTCCCTCCCGCGCTTTGTTCCTTTCAATATCTCCTTCAGGCCAGACCCCTGTGATTGTGGAGGTATCCATTTTTGTTTTAAAAGATCAAAACATAACATGACCTCTGCATAAAATCAGCTAAGTGGATGATGGGCTTTTTGTGTTATCCACTCCTGAATGTATGTCGGCTGGTTTTGTTGGCCAAGTGGGGTGGGTGGGGGGACTGTGAGCAAAGGGGCCTCTTAGCTGGAGAGTGGTGTAGTTTACAGGTGGGCCAAGTCTCTCGACGGGGTCAGTTCTGCTGTCCATCAAGCGGAGGCCCTGAGGAATATATTCCAGTATAAAGCTGACCTAAAAGGCGAATGAAGATCGGGCGAGAAAAATAGGGAAGGGGGTTTTTCTAACCTGCCCATTCCACATACAGGGGAAAGGTATGTTAATACTGCAAGAAAAATGGAGTGCCCATTTCTTGTCAGCTGATCAGTGAGGTTGGAGTTGGGGGAAGGAAGGTGATTTTGATTAGACCCGGCATTCCACAAAACGTGGGAGCAGAGGCGGGCCATTCGGCCCATCAAGTCTGCTCCGTCATTCGGTGAGATCATGACTAGAAGCAGTAACCCCAGGTGCTGATCATTGTATTGTGACTGCTGCCTCTGTGGGCATCCGTTAGCCATATCACTGCGCTTGACTGTGATGCCCTGCTTGGTCAAATAGCTCGGCAACTTTCATTACCTTTGCCTGCAGACAAATAGCACGGTACTAGAGGGTAGCTGGTCACGTGGAACCACGACCTAGCAAGAATCTTGTATCTGTGGGGAAATAAAGAGTGGAGGTGGTGACGTATTGTTACTGGACTAGTAAGCCAGAGGCAGTAATGCTCTGGGGACCCAGGTTCAAATCCCACTACTGCAGATGATGAAATTTGAATTCAATAAAAGTCTGGAATTAAAAGCCTAAAGGTGACCATGAAACCCTTGTCGAATGTCGTAAAAACCCATCTGGTTCACTAATGTCCTTTCGGGAAGGAAATCTGCCGTCCTTACCTGGTCTGGCCTACATGTGACTCCAGACCCACAGGGCAATTAGGGATGGGCAATAAATGCTGGCACAGCCGGCGAAGCCCACGACCCATGAACGAATTGAAAAAAAAAAAGTTGGATTGAGAAACGTTCTTTGATCTATCTCACTGAGGGCAGGCTGGACTGCCGGCAGAGGGGGTTATGGGGATTGACAGAAAGGTCAGGGGCTGGCTGTGTGGGGGGCAATTCCCCTTCCCAATGTTGGGCCTGTCACTCAGGGACTGAGCGCCTTTGAATGAGGGCAACCCACCTCCCACCAGGGGTCTGCAACAAAACATTTGTATTGTTTGCAGCAAATGGATCCTGTGTATGTCACTTGTAGCAAGCGTAAACGGGTCACATTTCAAACTCAATTGATTGTTAGTGTGGCTATTAGCGCACTTGGGATTGTTCAGCAAGTGCTGCCCAATCGCAGAATCACATCTAAAACATTTTATTTTGGCTTTTTTAAGCATGGTCTGTACCCCGCTTGTAACAAATAACCAAAGGAATATACTGCTTGGATTAAGCAGCCAACGTCTGGGACATCTGGCCTGTATGTTTAAGCCTTGCACCTTTTTTGAATTGGCTGCGTTTGCTGCTAACTGAACTGCAGGGTCCACACTCGGTGCATGTGTAGTCGCAGTGCCTGTGGCGTCACTTCCAGTGCGTTGCAGATGGCTGCCTGCATCAGAGAACAATGTTTTGGATGCCTGGTGATCGCTGCCCCACTCCCAACCCCTCACCGCCCTACTCGCTGCTCCTGTTAATCCTCTCGCTGTCCCACTCCCAACCTGTGCTGTCGCTCCCTCAAATACTGGCCCTCTTGTTGTGCCCCACCCCGAGTGAAATGATGCGCTCAGTGGCGAATGGGGTGGCGAACAGGAGGCAACAACGATGGGCACCAAATGATGATATCAGCAGCACCAACCTCCTGTTCCAGTGCAGTAACGTTGATGTCAGCCGCACAGGCTTCCTGTTCTAGTGTGGGTGACAGGAGATACAGAGTTACCTGGGATCTGGGGAGCCTAATTTCCCCATTGTTTTCTCCATGGCAACATTCGGCCAATCAGAGTTGACTTGCCAACGAATCGGCGCCCTCTTTGCCATTCTTGTGTTTGTTCCGATAGTTCAGGATGAAAAGCTTCGACAACATGGCTCTCTTTTCATCAATGCTGAAGTTCTGTACTATCAAGCGACTGTTTATTCTACAACTCGATAATATTGCTTACTGAGCTATTCAAAAAGTTAAAGGGATTGTGATCCTAGCTTGGCTATTAATGCATGAGGAGTCAATACCCCACAGGACATGGCCGCTTGACCCATTCAGTCCATGTTGGTTCTCTGTAGAGAAATCTCGTCAGTCCTCTTTCCCCCACCATCCTTGTAGCCCTGCAAGTGCCGAACAATTTCCTCTCAACATCGTTGTCTCGGTTTCTACCACTCTCGTCGGCAAGTACCTCCTTTCTGGATAGATGGGCTGAATGGCCGTCTTTAATCCCTAACCACCCAAATCATTACCCCTCATTGCATGAAAACATTCTTCCCATATTCCCCCCCCCCCCCCCCCCCCCCCCCCCCCCCCAGTACTTGTACCATCAGCTAATGGGAACAGCTTTTCTTTGTCTAGTTTATCTAAACCTGTTATCATCATATACCTCTTGTCAAATTTCCCCTCAAGTTTCCTTTGCCTCAAGGAGAACAGCCCTAGCACCTCTGCTACTTACCCCTGTAGCTAGATTTCCTCATCCCTGGAACCATTGTGGTAAATTTGCTCTGCCCCTCTCGAGGACCCTCACATCCTGCCTGAAGTGTGGTGACCAGAACTCGTTTAAAGCTCTTGCTGGTTCTGTTGTTGCAGAATAATTAGTCCTCTGAAGCAATGAGTACTCAAGGTGCACTGGTCAAATGTTTAACTTCCCGCAAGTGATTGAATGGAATCAGCTCAAGGACTGACCTTGGCTGCCTTGACGATGTGAAGATATTTGAAGCTCAGTGTTTTGGACGAATATAAAATCTAACACACATTGCTAGCAGCACTGTTAGTGACAATTTGCACTCTCCACAAACAGGCAGCTTTGGAAGCCTATTCCTGGACGGAGAGGATGGTGCGACGGTGGAGGACATCAGCAAATGGACGGTTGACGATGTCTGTAACTTCATTAACGGTCTCTCTGGCTGTGCGGAGTATACCCAGGTAAGTGGGGTAGTTTCATTGTAGTGCTTGGATACATCAGAGTGTCTCGCTGGGCCAATCCAAAGGGCAGTTAAGAGTCAGCCTCATCGCTGTGGGTCTGGAGTCACATGTAGGCCAGACCGGGTAAGGACAGCAGATTTCCTTCCCTAAAGTTCATCAATGAACCAGATGGATTTTTACGACAGTGGATTCAATGGGCACCACTAGATTTTTAATTCCAGATATTTTGTTGAATTTAAATTCCATCAACTGCCGTGGTGGGATTCGAACCTGGGTCCACAGGGCATTATCTCGGGTCTCTGGATTACTACAATACCAACTTACCCTCCCCTTACCTTCTCTATAATGTCCAGTGTTGCATTTCACTCTCAAGACAGACAAGATAATTCCCCAATGAGCCTTTGTTACCCACTAGGGCAGGTGTCCTGACTAACAAGGTAGCACGGTGGCACAGTGGTTAGCACTGCTGTCTCACAGCTCCAGGGTCCCAGATTCAATTTTGGCCACGGGTGACTTTGCGGAGTCTGCACGGTCTCCCCGTGTCTGCATGGGTTTCCTCCGGGAGCTCCGGTTCCCTCCCACAATCCAAAGATGTGCAGGGTTAGGTGGATTGGCCACGCTAAATTGCCCCTTAGTGCCCAAAGAGGTTAGGTGGGGTTACTGGGTTACAGGGATGGAGTGGAGACGTTGCCGTATTAGTATGTTCTTTTGAAGGGCTGGTGCAGACCCGATGGGCCGAATGGCCTCGTTCTGCTCTGTAAACTCTAATCCCTTTCTTAACCCGACACCACTATTTTATTTCTGTGCTCAAATTGGCTGTTGTATCACAGCAGTGACTAGACCTCAAAAATATTTAATTATTTATTAAGGACATCGTTTATCGTGGGCATATGATTCTATGAAGCCGGGAATCGAATCCGGGTCCCTGCCGCTGTGAAGCAACTGTGCTAACCACTGTGCTGCCCTGCCGAAGAACCATTTTGCCCCCTTCCACTCATTAACCCGTTACCCTCTGCCCAACCAGCCGTGTCCACCCTCCTCGTATTGAAGCAAACATCCCAGGAAAGCTCACGCAGTGGGAGCCGTTGGCTTTAGTGGCTGCAGCTGATAGTAGCCCATCCTATCAAAGCATGGCTCAGAACACATTAACTGATGAGCAGCGGTCCTCCCCCCCCCCCCCCCCCCCCCCCCCCCCCCCCCCCCCCCCCCCGCCCCGAACACCCCCAAATTCATTCTTGAGGTCTGCATTTATTGTCCATCCCTATTTGTCCTCGAGAAGGTGGCGGTGACAGCTGAATGGCTCTCTGGCCCATGCCAGAGGGCAGCTAAGAGTCGACCACGTTGGTGTGGGATTGGAGTTACATATTGGACAACACATAGTAAGAACGCCGCATCCCCTTCCCTGAAGGGCGAGGGCGATCCAGTTAGTATTTCCGACAATTCCACAGCTCCAGGGTCACTTCCCGATACCAGCTTTACATCCAATTTGATTTCATTAATTTTGTTTAAAGCTGAATGCAAAATTACAAGCTGTCAATGGGAGGGATTTGAACTCATCCAGTAAAGTCCGGGCCTCTGGCTAATTGAACTCCAGTACTCATACAGATGTACCCACTGAAATGCAATTTATTGTAAACCAACCCCTGCCCTGAAGGTGGGATAGAGAAACCTGAACGTTTAAACTATCAAGACAATGACATGGGTAGAATCATTGATTTGATGAAACTTTGCCATCAACAATAAGCCGAAATCCCATGATTTTGAGAATTCAAGTGTTAATTAAATAATACAATTATAATCATAAAAATAATAATGCCATTAGTAAGAAACAGCTCCTACCTGAAGTTGGGACTTTATCAATGTACAAGTGTGTTTAGAAAGCTTTGTCTAATTGAGTTTCTATACAACAAGTGGCCACTTATGGTTCATATAGGCCTTTTGACCATTTTGACCAGGTTGTTAAGTAGGTGCGGTATTGCACTTTACTGATTCAGTAGCTACTGTGCCAACGATTTGAGTAATGGAGCCTTTATCTGTGCATGTCCTCAGTGAGCAGACAATGACTATTATCTGTTCAATGTGCAGGCTTTCAGGGAGCAGGCTATTGATGGAGAGACATTGCCCCTGTTAACGGAGGAGCATTTACTGAACACCATGGGCCTCAAACTGGGACCAGCATTAAAAATCCGAGCACAGGTAAGATTTCGCCTGGATTGGTCCAGCTAGCCGAGCACATGATGCGCAGCCCACATTCTATTAGCTCACATGGGGCGTCATTCTCTCTCCACCCCCCCCCCAACACCGGGTGGGAGAATCGCCGGGGCGCCGTGCGAATCGCGCCACGCCGCCCCGACCCCCGCACACGATTCTCCCACCCCTCGGAAGGCAGCGGCGCACGATTAGCACCGGGCCGCTCAGAGAACCGGCGAGCGGCGATTCTCCGGCTGGATGGGCCGAGCAACTGCTACGACACGAAAAGTTCCCGCCGCCGCCGTCCACCCTGGTCGCTGCCGGTGTGAACTCTGCGGGAATGCTGGGGGGGGGGGGGGGGGGGGGCGGACTGTGGGGGGGGGCTCCTTCACCGAGGTGGCCTCCGATGGGGTCTGGCCCGTGATCGGGGCCCACCGACCGGCGGGCCGGCCTCTCTCTCTCTTCCTTCCCCCCCCAGGCCTACCTCCTTCCGCACGCGGCCCCAGAACACCGGCTCCATGTTGGTGAGGGGCCGGCGTGCGTAAGAAGTTCCCCGCGCATGCGCAGGATGGCGTGAACCGCTCCAGCGCCGTGCTGGCCCCCTGTGGTTGTGTCCGGGCCCTGTTTGCGCCGTGAAACGCGACAGCGTTCACGACGGCATAAACACTTGGCCTCAATATCGGAGAATCGCCCCCGTGATGTAATGAACATGACCTGCAACCAATTAAAACAAAGTCGCTAGTTTCTTTAAAAAGGGTAGGGCTGGATGCCCTGGCCTGTCCCAGCCTCGAGAGTTCACCAGGCCCAGTATGGTACAGACACTTATAAATTTAGATAGGATTACTTTGGATGCATAGCATAGAAACAGGCCATTCGGCCCAAACAGGCCATGCTGGTGCTTCCGTTCCACTTGAACCTCTTCTCATCATTTCCCACCTAAATCCACCTCCAGAACCCTCCATTCTCTCCCCTCTCAAATGCCCGCTGGGCTTCCCTCTAAATGCATCCATACTCACTTTAACTACTTCATGTGGTAGCGGGTTTGATATTCTTACTACACTCAGGGAGCCAATTTTGTTTTTCTCCTTTTGGTTTGTGTAGTCATACAACACTTCACGTTGAATGCCACAACTAGTCCCTCCCACCATCCTCCGATCACAAGATGGTCAGGAAGGAAAGGAGACCATACAGCCCGTCCAATTCAAAAAGATGTACAGTTCTGTTATCACGGGATGCAATCCTTAAATGATTCCAATGTATTTGCTTCCATGGGCCATCCCAGATGTCTATTCCATGTGTGAGAACTCCTTGCATGGAAAACATCATCCTGCTGTCTGTCCAAAGCTTGTCTGTTGCTGGTTTGATCCAATGTCAACTCACGTCGGGAAAGAAATAAATCATTTTGTTCTATTGTGTGTTATGGACACACACAACTGACATTAAGCAAAGGTCTTGTGGAACAATGGGAAAGCCCCTACTCTGGACCAGAGGTTCTCCAACGCCAGGACTTGTTGGCTACAGGAGGAGTGTTCACTGCGGTTCAACGGGCTGATAGCCAGCTCAGGAATCCTTCCACCGCTTCTCCCCACACATTCCTCCCCCTCCATTTCTCCTCCCATCCCATTCCTGCCCCCCATTCCATTACCTCCATTCCTCATTTCCCCCCCCTCCCCATTTCCCCCCCCCCCTCCCCATTTCCCGCATTCCCCAAAAGGGAAAAAGAGTGTGAAGATACACTTTAAAAAAAAAAAAACAACCAACACTGCACGTGGTAATTATGACACAAGAACTGAACCACGCCCACTTGGTTTATTTTCTCCAATGGGGGTAGATGCACAACACAGTTAGTGTTATTAACAAATGTTATTGAGTGGGGCAGCACGGTGGTGCAGTGGGTTAGCCCTGCTGCCTCACGGCGCCGAGGTCCCAGGTTCGATCCCGGCCTCTGGGTCACTGTCCGTGTGGAGTTTTCACATTCTCCCCGTGTTTGCGTGGGTTTCGCCCCCACAACCTAAAGATGTGCAGGGTAGGTGGACTGGCCATGCTAAATTGCCCCTTAATTGGAAAAAATGAATTGGGTACTCTAAATTTATTTTAAAAAAAGAAATGTTTTTGAATTGACTTTTATTAGGACATTTACTGTTTGATAATTCGAAATTAACTCAACTTATTCAGACTAAAATTGTGTAAATTAAGGTGCGGATTCAACCTTCTTGAGGGATTGTATGACCTTTTGGGCGTGCTGGGTGTGAGGATCATTAGTGAGGATTTTACACCTGTGCAATTGGTACAACTACTTGAACACCTTGAACTATTATTGCTTAATGTCCCTTCATAGTCACTACATTGACACAGATCCTTCTCTCCCGTTTTATTTACCGTTAAAACATTCAGGTTAATTCTCATGTCAACATTCACCCGTGAGTTGCATCTCTGGGGTGCGGTGACTGATAGAATTGTCTCACAGTATTTTGCTGAACCAGCAATAGCAACAGAGCAAACATTCTTATTAGATGGTAAACCTAGAAGGGAATTTATATACGAGCATTTTTAAATACCTTCAAAACTCCGACAATAAAGGCATTCAAGGCACCACCGTCCAATACAATAATCAAGGTGTAATCTCCTGGAATGCAAGGCTTTATTGGAGAATTAATCTCATGCTTTTTATATTTACGTAATCAATCAAAGAATAGACTGTTGCTCGTTAACACGGTTAGAGCATTTTATTGAATTTCATCACTGACAATATTTCATGAAATAATTTCAGTTTTCCCATGATAATTCCGACAGTGAGTTACACTCTTTTTAAATCCAACTCTGAATTAAGACTCCACTCTCCGGTGGATGCAAGCATCATTTTTGGAATGTGTTTGGCCAATGTCACTCCAATTTCGAAAGGCCTTGTCCCCACAGCGCATAACATGTAAGAGGTAGTGGGATCGTTGCCCACATTCTCCACTTTAATTTTTGGGGCAGCATGGTAGCACAGTGGTTAGCACAGTTGCGTCACAGCTCCTAGGGTCCCAAGTTCGATTCCGGCTTGGGTCACTGTGCGGAGTCTGCACGTTCTCCCCGTGTCTACGTGGGTTTCCTCCGGGTGCTCCGGTTTCCTCCCAGAGTCCAAAGATGTGCCGGTTAGATGGATTGGCCATGATAAATTGCTTCTTAATTGGAAAAAACATAATTGGATACTCTAAATTTAAAAAAAAAAAAAGAAATGGGGGGGTGAGGAGGGGCTTGAGAGGGCCAATGAAACGTTGCGGAAGGGGTGTAGAGATTGGGGCAGCCATTCAAAATTGCATCCCGATCTGTGAGGGACCAGCAGTTCTGGCGAGCTCAGCTCTCCAGTGCAGGAAATCTCTTAAGTGTGGCCTCGACGGGGAAAACTCCCCGAGGCCAAAATAAAATGGCCAAGTGCCGTTAAATAGCGGTGTTCACCTTGGCACCCGGAACCGGGCTTAGAAATTTTTCAGGTGAATCGCGCCCATCTGTGCTGGATTCTCCGCCATCAGGATGCTCTTGTTTTGCCAGCAGCCCGGGTGTTTCCCGACGGGGCTGCCCCACGATGGGAAACCCCATTGACCAGCCGGCGAAATGGAGCATCCCGCCGGCGTGCTGAACCAGAGATCTGGCGCGGCGGGACGGAGAATGCAACCCAAGATATAGGAGGAGGCGGAGGTTATTCGTTCCTGTGAACCCGCTCCTCTGACCAATGAGCCATGATGTGGCAATGCCGGCGTTGGACTGGGGTGAGCACAGTAAAAAGGCTTACAACACCAGGTTAAAGTCCAACAGGTTTGTCTCGAATCACTAGTTTTCGGAGCACTGTACCTTTAACCTGAGGAAGGAGCAGTGCTCCCAAAGCTAGTGATTCAAAACAAACCTGTTGGACTTTAACCTGGTGCTGTAAGACTTCTTACTCCTTACTCTGATCAATATGGACATGGCTGATCTAATTGTGGCCTTAATTCCACTTTCCTGCCCCCCCACCCCCCAATAATCTTTAACTCCCTTTGTAGAGAAATATTCCAACTCAGCCTTGAAGATATTCAATGACCCAACCTCTATTGCTCTCTGAGGAAGAGAATTCCAAATGTTTAATGACCCTCTGACAGCAGAATTCCTTCCCAACTCTGCCCTTGAGGGGCCCCTTGTTTTGAAACTAGTTCTAGATTCTTCCATGAGAAGAAACATCGTCAGGCCCCCTCAGTGCCTTAGAGGTCTCAATAAGATCACCTTTCTTCTGGATACAGACCCAACCTGCTCAACTTTTCCTCATAAGACAAACCCTTTATCCCAGAAATCAGCCCACTGAACGTTCGCTAAACTGCCTCCAATTCAATGTCCCACACTAAATCTGTACGCAGTACTCGGGTTCTTACCAACGTCCTGAAGACTACTTTTGTACCCCATCCCCCTTTCAATAAAGGAAGGAAATTCAAAGACCTATGTTTTATATGTGGGAGGAAGGTTTCTCTGGTCATTGTGTGATATTATACTCCTGTTCTTTTGGAATACTTTTCTGATACAGGGCAGCACGGTAGCATAGTGGTTAGTAGAATTGCTTCACAGCTCCAGGGTCCCAGGTTCGATTCCTGGCAGGGGTCACTGTCTGTGCGGAGTCTGCACGTTCTCCCCGTGTGTGCGTGGGCTTCCTCCGGGTGCTCCGGTTTCCTCCCACAGTCCAAAGATGTGCAGGTTAGGTGGATTGGCCGTGATAAATTGCCCGTGGTGTCCAAAATTGCCCTTAGTGTTGAGTGGGGTTACTGGGTTATGCGAATAGGGTGGAGGTGTGGGGTTGGGTAGGGTGCTCTTTCCAAGAGCTGGTGCAGACTCGATGGGCCGAATGGCCTCCTGCTGCACGGTAAATTCTGTGAAATCTATGATTTTGCTCGAATAAGGAAATGTTCATTCTACTAAGATATAAATAGTAAGCAGAGGAAGTTTTTCACCCTGCCTGAGCTCCGATTTGAGTGTGTTACCGAACTATCGGACCATGGGAGAAGCACAAGTCAAACATAAGAAACCAGAGAAGGGTAGGCGATACGGCCCTCCCACACTGTTCCGCTGTACAATGCCACCATGCTGATCTTCTACGCCAACTCCTATCCTGAGAGCAATCCTGTGTGTGTACATGTCTGTACTTTCCAGCAGAATGAACCAGGTAGCAAAGGGGAACTGCAACACGTTACAGGGTTTAGAGAACCTCAAAGTGTATCATGGAGTTCACCTGACCCACAACTTTTACTAGATTGTGGTATGGGGAGCACACGGCCCACTCTACAGGTGTGGTCCAGCAGAAATGGGAAAGTATTTTTTAAAGCAAAACAATGTTTATTCTATGAACTCAAGTTAACCTTTTAAAAACATACAGTGAACATCTTAGTAACCATTAATTCAAATACAACCCAAAGAATACAACATTAAGCAATTCTTAATAACTTCCCAAACAACACCCAGTGGACAGAAGAAACACCTTTTACCAGAAGCACATTAGGTTTACATTCACTATTGAAAACATTTATAATTCTGAATTCACCAAATGATCAAGAGATAGTCTTTTCATGGCAGAGAGATCAACAGTGCACCTGCTCTGACTGGCTTCAGCTCCAACACTGAAAACGAAACTAAAACACACCCTGCAGCCTGCTCAAAAACAAAAGTAAAAAGCTGACAGACAGCCCAGCTCCACCCACTCTCTGACATCACTGCAGTAGTAAACACCCATTTTTTAAAGGTACTCTCACTACAGATATTTATATACACACCCATTTCTTGAAGGTACTCTCACATGACACAGGGTTGATGCCGATAGGATGTTCATCCTGGCTGGTGAGTCTAACCAGGGGACATAGTCTGAGAGTAAGGGGCAGCCCATTTAAGATGAGGAGGAATTGCTTCACTCAGAGGGTGGTGAACCTTTGCGATGGCCTGTGGAAGCTCAATCATTGAGCATGTTCATGACCGAAATCGATTGGATTCTGGAGACGAATGACATCCAGGAATATCCACATGATCAGCCACATGAATGGTGGAGAAGGCTCGATGGGCCGAATGGCCTACCCCTGTACTCTCCTTCCCACTCCCAGTCCAAAGACAATGAGACTAATTTTAAGACCTCTAAGGCAGATAAAGGGAGCTGGGATGATTAGGGGCTGGTTTAGCACAGTGGGCTAAATGGCTGGCTTGGAGTACAGAACAGGGCCAGCAGCGCGGGCTCAATTCCCGTACCAGCCTCCCCAAACAGGCGGCGGAATGTGGCAACTAGGGGCTTTTCACAGTAACTTCATTTGAAGCCTACTTGTGACAATAAGCGATTATTATCATTATTAGATCAGCCGCGATCTAGTGAATGGAACAAGCTCAAGGGGCTGAATGGCGATCTCCCGCTCTTATGAGTTTGAAATGCGAGATTCTTTTGTCATGGTAGTTTTGAATTAGAGAGGAATAATGGCTGGGAAAATGTTCACTTTGGATTTCTGTTACAGGTTGCCAAAAGAATTGGCCGAGTGTTGTACATGGCCAGTTTCCCACTGGCACTGCCGCTTCCGCCTGCCGTACTGAGGCCACCCGAGAGGGACCTACCACCCACCGAGAACCGCCCCTCCTCCACTGGCAGTGTTGCCTCGCCGTACGGTAGCATCCAAACCAGCCGCATCTCGCCGAAACAAGAAAATGGCAACGCTTCGACGATGGGAATGGGTGACCTCGCCAAACCACAGTCTTGAACGAGACATTTCGCTCGAGAGAGAGAGAGAGAGAGAGAGAGTAAAGTTGCTGTTATTTGAAACCAAAGTATTTATAGGAACGCCAACTTCATTGGTTGACTGCATTTCCTTATTAAAAAAAAACAACACACACACTCCGGCTTTCAAAATACGTTTTAACAAATGACTCATTCCTTTTCTTTATCTTCAAGACTTCAGTTTATCCTCGAAAGCAATTGAAGAGCAGCTGAAAACAGAACCTAAAAGTTGACGGAAGAAATAAAATACAAAGAGGCAGGATGTTGGTGGGATGGTGACGTTGGCGAGGTTGGCACAACTTGCCAACAAAAAAAAACACAGCCCAGTTTCTGCTTCAAGCTGAAAGAAATTGAGCCCAAACTCCCCTTTCCTGCTGCAAGGAACTGAGGCAAAAAGAAGAGAGAGAAAAAAAGCAGTACTGTGCACTTGTACCAAAAAGGTTTCTATCACAGACCTGGGATAAACATTTAATGTAAAAATACAGATTTCATAAGCACTCGTTTTGACAAGGAACTCATATGTTATGCTAGTGTCTATGCATTATCCAGTGCTAAACCAAAGATGATGGCTTGTTGGTCTGTGTTTACAATACATTTCTAAATGGTACAACAATATTTTTTTTTCCCTATAAGGACACAGTTTGAAAGTGCCTCACTGTAGAGGTTTGATCACTACTCTCGTGCACTCGCTCGCGCACACACACACACACACACACGCACACAAGCACACAAACCAGACAGAACCACAAGTGCACAGGTATCGGAGTTTAGAAGGCGGTTTTAAAACGACCAGTTCAAGAAAATAGCTATTCAATACATGGACAGCAAATTGTACGAGCAAAGCTAGTTACGAAGATGTTTTGGTACTTATTTGGTTTTTTTTTGTTGTTGTGTAGTTGCACGTTTTTGAATATTTTGGGGTGGGTGGGAAGAGGGGAAAAGAAATGTACAACTGCTAGGGGAACGTTCTCATCCTTTTTCATTGCTATCCGAACCTTAATTGCTGCTTTTAAGCAATCAACATAATGAATATTTACGTTATTTATGGAAATTCTGTTGGTAGGTCAGATATGTTTAGCACTATATATATGGTAATATTCAGCCCTAAAAGGGTGGCATAAGGATAATGAAAAAAAATATAAAACAATTGTTGTTCCTTTAGCTGGTTTTGGCCACACTGCGTCAAACTATCATTTAATGTTTTGCAATTGTAAACATTGAGGATATGGTGATTTGTAAAATAATTTTAGCCTATTTGTTAATTTGCTTTTCTTCTTGTCTTTCACTTTTAGTGAAATAAAGCCCACCAAAAAACAACAGTGCGACTTAACGTCTCGTTGCGTGGTTTCATTGGAATATGGGACTACAGCAGTGCTGGTTTTTTAAAAATAAAAAGCTCTCATTGGTTTCAATTAGGAGGAGGCTATGTGCCTCCTTTCCCTGCGCAAAGTCCTTCAGGAACACGCAAACTCTCTCCAGCTAACTCAAAATAGGACTCCACCGAATGTCCAACTTGCGCCTCCTTCTCCTTCAATTGCCTGCGGTGTGAAAGATTATTCCTGGCGTTTCATCGATCACGGACAGGCTTCCTCTATCACCTCCAACCCACAGGCTGCAGTGCCGTGATATGAGAAACACTGATGAATTGGGAGCGTGTTTCCTGCAATCTCTTCCTGAGTGCCCACTGAAGTCAGAGGCTGGATACAAATGCTGTCTTCCACAGTCAAACCAAGTTTATCAAATTAATGTGGTGGCCCCCTGATCTCCACTGAGACATGAACCCTTAGCACTAATGCTGGTCTAACAATCACTTTCACTTAAGTTTGATTGATTTTAGGATAAACTGAGTAGTCCGTTGCCTTTGAAGTGATATTTTGCTTCACAGAACTGTAGGGATCCTCAAAATGTTAGCAAGAGACTCATGTGAAGTGATCAGGGACATCTCACGAATACATGAAAATATATGGAGCTTGAAATTCGAGTCCCTGCCTACCCCTAGCCCCAGATCGCAGACAGCGTCCTGAATTCCAGGACATAGTGGAGGGTAGGCCAGCTGCCCCGTCGAGTGCACATCGGCAGGCAGAACCAGCAAGGTCCAAAATACCTTGTTTCTCTTGCGGTTTACCAAGCTGAATGTCATTCCGCTGAGGCCCTCGGAAGGAGCAATGTGCACAGTTCCCAGATAGGCCTTGACATGAGGGTGGACTGTTGATGGTGGATCCTCCCACAACCCCTGCCACCTGAAATTGGGACTGCCGCAAGGGAGCTTTGTATCCACCTGGAAAAAACCCACAAAGCTGACAGTTAACCAGTGGAGTCAAATTGCAGCAAGCAAAGCCCCCTCATTCCCAATATCGCACAATTAAAACGACCAAACCTCACGCGAACTAGTTCACCCAATGTCAAATTAAAAATAGCCAACAACAAAGGAGAAAAAGAAAACCGACATTCACCTTTTGTCAAGGTGCAAACTTCAACGGAATCCAGGAGCGTTGAAGGGTCTCAAGTATTCCTTTCCTCATGGACTACTCCCGTTCTTCAGTCAAGCAGCATCGCCATGAGGAATGCGGACATAGACTGGGGGGGGGCGGGCACGGTAGTGCAGTGGTTAGCACTGTTGCTTCACAGCGCCAGGGCCCCAAGTTTGATTTCGGCTTGGGTTATCGTCTGTGCGGAGTCTGCACGTTCTCCCCGTGTCTGCCTGGGCTTCCTCCGGGTGCTCCGGTTTCCTCCCACAAGTCCCGAAAGACGTGCTTGTTAGGTGAATTGGACATTCTGAATTCTCTCTGTGTACCCGAACAGGCGCCGGAATGTGGCGACGAGGGGATTTTCACAGTAACTTCATTGCCGTGTTAATGTAAGCCTACTTGTGACAATAATGTTTATTATTATGACCATTAAAAAAAAAAAATTTGGTGTACCCAATTCATTTTTTCCAATTAAGGGGCAATTTAGTGTGGCCAATCCACCTAGCCTGCACATTTTTAGATTGTGGGAATGAAACCCACGGAAACACGGGGAGAATGTACAAACTCCGCACAGACAGTGACCCAGAGCCGGGATCGACCCTGGGACCTCGGCGCCGCGAGGCAGCAGTGCTAACCCACTGCGCCACCGCGCTGCCCCCTTATTATTACCATTTTGAAACAAATTGCAGTCCAGTCGCTGTGTGTGTTGTCACCCACACATCACGACTCTTATCTACTCCCAAACATTAATGAATGCCCATCTTTTGAAGAATACAAGCAAACATCAAAGGGTTGGTTATTCGGCCCAATTAGCTCACCTGCTGGTATTTCACCTTGCCTCACTTTGTGACCAATGTACCTAAACCTGGAATCCAACCAGCATCCAAATAGATCCCGACACCCTCGCAACCACTTTCATCCTATCTGTCCCAATGTCAGCGTTGCTCAGTTGGAACAACTTATTACTCAGTCCTGAATCCACGGTCTCGAAATCAGCACCATCTTGCACATTGAGACTTAACGCCACTGATGGAGATAACGCCTTTCAAAACAGAAGTTAAAACCGAAGGCAGATTCTCCTGCCCAGATATTTCGACGAAAAGTCCTTGGAACCAAGCAAATTGGCTAAGGGAGTTCTCCTAGTTCAAATACAATTATTTCCTTGCCCGACCCAAATATTTAGCCCTCTTGGAGAAGAATTGGTTTTAAATATATTTTTCACTAACAAAGTAATATTTGACTTGTCATTCAAGGATTGACGTTTTTTGTTATGGGAAAGGCACTTTTGGCCGGGGAGAGGAAGGCAGAATATTTTGCGATTTCTATCACGCTTCATTGGGTGGATGTCGTCCTGGAGAAGGGGCCTGCGTGGTGGTTGGACGTGAGGTTGTTGGCAGACCCAAATTTCTGTACCAAAATGGGAAAGGTGATTGAGGATTACGTAGGGTTCAATAGGAATGGGGAGGTTTTGCCATCATTGGAAGCGTTGAAAGCAGTAGTGAGGGGCGAGGTCATCTCGCTTAAGGCCCAGGTGGACAGAGAGGCAAGAAAGGAGTGGCAGCGGCTGGTAGAGGAGATATTGAAGGTGGATGGAAGGTGTGCGGAGGATCCAACTCCGGATCTTCTGATGAGGAGGAAGGAGCTACAGGTGACCTTTGGTCCACGGGAAAGGCGGCTCCGAAGTTGAGGCGGGCCGTGTATGAGTACGGGGAGAAGGCCAACCGCTTGTTGGCAGGCCACCTGGAGAGCAAGTGAACAAGGCATTTGAGGAGTTCTATTAGAATTTGTATAAGTCAGAGCTTCCGGACATGAGGGAGTTTTTGGGGCGGCTGAGTGTCCCGAAGTAGGAGAGGAGAGGGCAGGGTCGGAGGAGCCTGAGGGGGTGGAAGAAGTGTAGATGAGAGGAAAGTGCTGACAGATAAGGTACTGGGGCTGGATGGTTTCCCAGTAAAGTTCTATGAAAGGTTTATGGATAAGTTGGCACTGCTGTTGGTAGAGATATTTGAGGGTGCGGTGGTGAAGGGGGCACTGCCAGAGACAATGGGACATGTATCAATTTCATTGTTGCTTAAGAAGGATAATTACCCTGTGGAGTGAGAATCCTATAGGCCGATATCTTCGTTGAATGTGAATGCGCTGGCTATAGAACGCTTGGCCATAGCGCTGAGGTGCTCCTCTGGTAAATGGAAGGGGATAGTGGGGGGGGGTGGGGGGGGGCGGGCTGGTAGAGCATAGCGTGTCCCTGTATGCTGATGATTTGTTGGCTGTATGTCTCTAACCCGGGCTCTTCAGTGGGGGATATAATGGGACTACTTTGGGGCTTTTTCGGGCTACAAGTTAAATTTGGGAAAAAGTGAGTGTTTTGTGGGGTCTTCCCCAGGGGCAGGAGTTGGGGGGGGGGGGGGGTTGCCATTTCGGGTGGCAACAACCCACTTTAGGCATTTGGGAGTGCAGGCAGCCTTGGGATTGGGCCGCCTCCGTAACTTGAACTTTACGCGCCCGGTGGGCAGCTTCAAGGTGGATCTATTGAGGTGGGATTGTCTTCACTTAGCGTTGGCAGGTCGGGCGCTGGCGGTTAAGATGAACGTTGCGCCGCGGTTTTTATTGTTATTTCAGAGCTTCCTGGTCTTTTTGCCGAAATCGTTTTTTATGGGGGGGGGACAGGCTGGTTTTGTCGTTTGTGCGGGCAGGGAAGGTGGCAAGGTCGGTAGGTCAGAGAGAGGGTGGCCCTCAGGGGGCTTGGCCCTCCCAAACCTGTTGTACAATTATTGGGCGGCGAACGCGGAGAAGGTGTGGGGTTGGAGCAGGGAAACGGAGACTTCGTGGGTGAAGATAGAGGCAGGCTCTTGTAAGGGGTTGTGGGTGCAGGCAACGACACTGCACCCGTTTGCCCCAGGGAAGCTCTCAGGGAGTCATGTAAGCCGACCATGCTGAAAATATGGAGGCAATTTCGTCAGCAATTCAGGTTGGGGGTGAAGTTGATGCTGATCCGAGGGAACCATGGGCTTGAGCTGGAGGGGGGGTAGATGCGGGGTTTTGAGGATGAGAGGAGATCGAGATGAAGGACTTTGCAAGTTTGCAAGTCCGGAGGAGCTGGGGGAGAAGTTTGGGGTTCCGCTTGGGGAGTTTCAGGTACGTGCAGATGCAAAAATTTACAAAAAAGGTTCCCCCATCCCTTCCGGTAGCCCCGCCCTCCTTGTTGTTGGTGATGTGGTCGGAGGGCGGGGTCTTCTCAGCGATCTATGGGAGGATTTTGGATGAGGAAAGGCGTCTCTGGAGAGGGTGAAAGTTAAGTGGGAGGAGCTGAGGATTGTGCTGGAGGAGGAATTGTGATGTGAGGTGCTACGGAGGATGAACGCCTCAACTTTGCGTGCGAGGCTGGGGTTGAGACAGCTAAAGGTGGTACACAGGGCGCCCCTGGCAACGTCGAGGACGAGCCGGCTGTTTGAGGGGATGGAGGATATTTGTGAGGGGTGTGGGAAGGGTCCGGCCAATCACGTACTCGTGTTCTGGTCCTGCCTGAAGTTGGAGAAATTTTGGAGGTCATTATTCAGCACCCTGTCGGCCATCTTGCATGTGGATTGAGAGCCCAGTCCTCCAGGGGCCATATTCGGGGTGCCAGATGTGCCGGAGTTGCAGACGGGAGCGGGGGCAGATGTGTTAGCCTCTGCCTCATTGATCGCTCGCAGGCAGGTTGTGTCGGGGTGGAGGTCAGCTTCGGCACTGTGCGTGTCGGTGTGGCTGGGGGATTTCATGGACTTCTTACACTTAAAAAACATAAAATTTGCTTTGAGAGGGGCGAGTGGGGGTGCTGAAAAAGATGGGGTTTGTTTATACTATATTTCAGGGAGATGCTTACTGTCAACTGCTTGGGGGGGGGGGTGGTTGGGGGGGAGCAGGTTCAGGGGTTGGTGGTGAGTTTATTTTGTTTTGTAATGTTAGGTGTTAAACTTAAAAATGTTCGGTGTTAAACTTAAAAATGTTCCATTGACAGGATGTGGACGTCGCTGGCCAGGCCAGCATTTATATCCCATCCCTATTTGCCCTTCAGAAGGTGGTGGTGAGCTGCCTTCTTGAACTGCTGCAGTCCCGGAGGGGTAGGTACACCCGCTGTGCTGTTAGGGTGGGTGTTCCAGGAGTTTGACCCAGCGACAGTGAAGGAACGGAGATATATTTCCAAGTCAGGGTGATGAGTGACTTGTAGGGGAACCTCCAGGTGGTGGGGTTCCCAAGTATCTGCTGCCCTTGGCCTTCTAGATGGTAGTGGTCGTGGGTTTGGAAGGTGCTGCCTAAAGAGCCTTGGTGAGTTCCTGCAGTGCATCTTGTAGATATGATATTATCCCTTTATCTTATCACTGGATAGTAAAGATTAAGCCTCTCTAATCTCTAACTGGTTCTGCTGGCTGTCATCATTCGACCAATAAACTATCAAATACACATTAATCACCAGTGGATTTCAGTATGGGTTAGTACACCAGTTGCATTTTGAATGTGGGTATTTGGGGGTTCCCACTGGAGATTTTGCGCCCACTCCCAGGACTCTCAGGAACAAGGGGATTGCTCAGTCAGTCCTCAGCAAATTACTGAAAGTGTTCAGCACTTCCTAAGCCCCAACAGGATGAAGGAATGAATTAACATTCGCACATTGCTAAAGATGGCATCAAATCTAATTCGGCTTATTAAAAATATCAGAATTAGTCAATCTTCAGAGCCTTGATAATGGTTTCTGGATTGCTGGCAACGGGAGCGGGTGAGTGAGTCCATCCTTCGGGCCTGTTCCACCATTTAATTAGATCAAGGTTGATTTGTATTGATTCGTACCTCAACCTTATTTATCTGCATTGGTCCACATGCCTCGGTATCCAAAATCTAACAGAAATTTATCTCTCAGACTCATCTGACCCCGAGTCTGTGCGGTTGTATGTCCGGGGGGGGGGGGGAAGAGAGATGTTGTGCATGCGTGTGTGTGGGGGGCGGGGGGGCGAAAGAGGGATGATCTTCAAAATTTCCACAACCCTTTCGTGAGGAAGTGCTTTGCAGATTCCATCCATGAAATGCCCTGACCTCCAATTTCAAGATTATGCGACCACCACCACTGCCGCCGCCACCCATCCAGACTCCCTCATCAGAGGAAACAGGTTTTCTTCATTTATAATATTGTCCACCATTCTGGGATTGGCAGATTTCTCATTTCACAACATGTTATTTGTTAAGCTCCTTGAAGGTGGAGTCGCAGGCGGGCAGGGTGGTGAAGAAGGCATTCAACATGCGAGGTTTCATTGGTCAGAATATCGAACACAGGACTTGTTGAAGTTGTACAAGACATTGGTCACATGGAATACTGTGTGTGTTCAGTTCTGGTCACCCTATTATAGGAAGGATATTGTTAAACTAGAAAGCGTGCAGAAGAGATTTACCAGGATCCTACCAGGACTTGATGGTCCGAGTTATAAGGATAAGCTGGAACCTTTTCCCCTGGAGCGCTGGAGGCTTAGGGGTGATGTTATAGGGGTCTATAAAATAATGAGGAGCATAGGTAAGGTAGATAGTCGACATCTTTTCCCAAAGGTAGAGGAGTCTAGAACTAGAGGGCATAGGTTTAAGGTCAGAGGGGAGATACAAAAGAGACCAGAGGGGAAATTTCTTCACGCAGAGGGTGGTGAGCATCTGGAACGGGCTGCCAGAGGCAGTGGCAGAGAAGGGTACAAAAGCAGTTGACAGTTACATGGGCAGGGATAGAGGGATATGGGCCAAATGTGGGCCAGCGGGACTAGCTTAGTGGTAGAAACTGGGCGGCATGGACAAGCTGGGCCGAAGGGCCTGTTTCCATGCTGCAAACATCTATGACTCTGAACTGCCAGCTGATGGGAAAAGCAAATAACACACCTAGGAGAGAAGCACAAGGTGACCCCCCCCCCCAATACCCCTGCCATTTCCTCTCTCTCCCTGTAGGGATAATGTCATAGCACCCCACCCACCACCACACCCGGTGACGCCAATACTTGCGCCTGAGCCTAGACTGCGAGAGTCAGCAGGCTGGATGACTTTTGAAAGCCCGTTCACAGAGTGACGTGTTTGTACCGAAAATCCGCAGCGTGCAATTTCCAGCTGGGGATACGGGACAGCAACAAAGTGTTGGAATCCTGGTTCCTTCGTCTCTCTCAAAGGGACATCTATCCCAGCTGGAGCACCAACTACTGCCCTGCGAATCAGGCCTTAACCTTACCATGTGAGCTACTGCTCTCTCACTCGGTCTCACACACATACAGGCGACAGACTCATAAGGAGCCCCAATAAGCCACGCCACAATGATGACTCCATGTTCTGTGGGAGCAGTACAAAACTGTCTCACCAATTATTTATTTTGATATAAAATAACTAAGAATTATTGGGAAACAACAGGGCAGGTGTAGACTTCTTAAGCATAGAGGTCATGTAGAACAATACTGAATTAAAATCACAGGTGAAAGGTTCAAATCTGTAGACCGGAACGTGCTGTCTAGGTTTGACCCCATTGGATGATTTGCCACAGCCTCGTCATTGAAGGACAACTTTGTACGGATCAGCATCAACTATTCCTGATCCAACAGAAACCACCTGGAATTCTCGATCACAATTCCAGTTGCGACAATTTGGCCAATTTCTGTCACTGGGCTATTATCAAAGTGGATACTGAAAAGCATCAAATGGTTTTAGTTTGTATTGGTCTAATTGGGAAACTCCTGGACGAAGAGGATGTAAGGAGGCGACCACTAACGGTTTCAACATTTTGTCCGTGAACGATTTTCCCCGGGATTTTCCCCTTTGAGGACTGGGCAGTTCAGAGTTATCCAGACAGCAGTCAGCAACAACACATTGGGATACGAACAACGAGTACAGAATTTTCATCAACTCCAGGATTCATATCCTCCCTTTCCATTAGTCTTCATCAGAGAACTCCAAATCTTCAACTACATCTTCATCTCCTTCTGTAAGCACCTTCAAGTCAGCCTGCGACAACTTCTTTGGAGCTGCTTTACTGGCTTTTCGGGAGACTCCACCTTCATCTGCTCAGGATTCAATGTAAAAATAGGTCATTAGAAAAGTAATAAGATCACTTAGACCGATATGATCTGAACACAAGCTCCATAGATCACACAAACTAAGACTAAAAAGATTAAAATATTGATGTGCACTTTATAAACGACCTTCACTTTCCCAGTAAAAAGCTTCATTGAAAATAATATTCAATTTTTGAGTTTCTCAAGCTTCAATATAGTAATCCGTCTCAGAATCAGGGAATTTACAGTGCAGAAGGAGGCCATTTGGCACATGGAGTCTGCAACGGGCCTTGGAAAGAGGCCCCTACCAGGCATCCACCCTATCCCCGTAACCCAGTAACCCAACCTAACATTTTTTGGGACACTCGCAGCAACTTAGCATGGCCAATCCACCTAACCGGCACATCTTTGGACTGTGGGAGGAAACCGGAGCACCCGGAGGAAACCCACGCAGACACGGGATGAAAGTCCAAACTCCACATGGACGGTCACCGGAATTGAACCCGGGTCCCTGGAGTTGTGAGCCAGCAGTGCTAACCACTGTGCCACCACGCCGCCCCCAACCTCGACGATTACAGAATAAAATGGCAGGCTAGTATCTATGTAGTCACTTTACACCTGCTCCAATTTCTTCAAACAGCCCATCACAAGATTCAGGTTCATGAAAGATTGTGGACCGCAGGCTGCCCAACACGTGTCGGCCCAGATTACTATCACATCCGAGCTAGATTCTGCTTTTGCCCCACTGTCTGTGCACCAAACTGCCCCGCCTGCGGAATACTGGATATAGATCAGGAATTGGAAAATTGGCTGATTTCTCTCTCCCTCTGAGGAGAGTGAGGCACTGGGGATGATTACACCGCCGAACATTTGGCCCAGTTGGATTGCACCAACTCAACAGAGGGCCAGTCAAGTCCAAGACTTGATGGTCTGCATGGGTCAATGCTCCGAAATAATACCCTTACCAGCCAGACCATTGAGGAGCTATCGACATGACTTCTTTGCGCATTCCCTGCCACTGCTAACACATTCCACCTCCCATTTATCTGCATGGAACTGCGAAGTTTCACTACAGCATTTCGTTGGTAATTGTCTCAACTATTGAACCTGCGCTGGCATATATTTGATGGACCAGCTGAGTCACACCGTTTAATTGATGATTCGTCAGCATCATTGCTGAATCTGAAGCACTTCATGAATCAGCTGGGTTAATTGCTCATCAGGCACAATATTAACCAGGAGCTGGTAAATCACGGAACGAAATTCATCATGATACTCCCAGGTACATCGTGCTGGTACAGGTCACGCAGCAGCTATAGGACACGTTTCCCAGGACAATACCATCAATAAAGCATTGCTACTGCAATAGCGGCAATAGGTGTGTTTAGGGAGCAAGCTATCACCATCAATTACATACCTGCTAAAGGAATCTGGGCTTACATGGAGGAAAAAAGTCCAAAGCATTAACTGTAATTTATTAGGTCCATGATTGTGCTCTTTCTTCAGTGACAATTCTGCTGAATCGTTTCAAGGATTAATTCAGGATAAAGCTCTCTTAATGACTTTCCCCTATCATTTTTTCTCCCAACCTATTATTTCTATTGATGTTTAGCTTAAAACTAGATTTCGCTTTTAAAGTGGCTTGCCACATTTATTGGCCTCCCGGCTGAAAGCACCAGTCTTGTACTTGGCCTGGCCTCGAGCAAGCAGGCCGGGCTGCCTGGCTCGGTGCTTGCAAACGAACCCTGCCCCTCCGCACACTGCGGTTGCGGCAGTACGGAGACCAGCCCAACTCTGGGCGTGCTGAGGCTGCGGTTACAAATTTCATTTTTTCCAATTAAGGGGCATTTTAGCGTGGTCAATCCACCTACCCTGCACATCTTTGGGTTGTGGGGGCGAAACCCACGCAGACACGGGGAGATCGTGCAAACTCCACACGGACAGTGACCCAGAGCCGGGATTCGAACCTGCGACCTTGGTGCCGTGACGCAGCAGTGCTAACCACTGCCCCACCGTGCTGCCCTAGTTACACCACAGTTGATGCGAACCCAATCCCCTGAGATATGGTATTCTGACCGGGGGAACCTACCCCATCTCATGGCGCCAGTGGGCTCACCAATCCGCTGTCAGTTTTACACTTGCGAGCATCCATACTCACCACCTATCTCGAGTGTGGGACACTATAACTGTAAAATGCAATGCTGCGTCTAGTTGTCAGAGAACTCCCAAGCTGGTGATTGGTTTTTCCCCCCCCCCAATCCATTTCACATTTGTAATTTCAAGGAGGATTTAGCTCTGGAGATTAAAGGTATTAAGGGATAAGGGGGCTGGGTTGGGTGAGGCTGGATCAGGGTATTGAACAGCCATCAGACATGATCATATTGAATGGTAGAGGAGGCTCGAAGGGCCGAATGGCCTCCTCCTGATCTTGGTCCGCACAGGAGACCAGGTGCGCCTGGAATCTGGCACCACCCTTGAGGCTCTGTAAATCTTCTCAAGGATGGAGAATCAGCCCAGAGATCCACATTGCGATTGAGCCAGACAGCACATCAGAGCGATGTGCCCTTCTGCAGACTGCAAGTCGCCATAGTCCCCAAGGACCTAAGGCTGCTCTTGCGGGAGAGCTCACTGGCGGTGATTCACCACACCTCAGGCGAGGGATCGGGTTAAGAGGGGCCTTCATGGGTAACCTCAGCCGGTACGGTACTTGAACCCTCGCTGCTAACTTCGCTCCGTATCACAAACCAGCTGTCCAGCCAACTGAGCTATAGTTTTGGTCGGGGCAAGTTTTCAGCAAAAAGGTTCTCTCATTTGGATTTAGTATCAACTCGTAACCGTGGAGCTGAAGTGGAGGAAATTGGCCAAATGGTTATTGATGGGCATTTATTTTAAGAGAAAAAAAAAAAATCTAAAAGTTGGTTAGATTTTAATAGAAAAGACCAGAAGTAGTTTGAACAGAAATGGGAGAGAAAGTAAATGGGACGATGGGGATCCGGAGCAACAACAACTTGCATTTACAAATCACCTTTCTTGCCGTAAAACATCCCCAGAGTGCCCCACAGAAGTGTTATCAAAACTAAATTTGAAATGAGCACGCAGGTGGGGAGACCAGTGAGAGGCACAAAAAAAGAGGGGGGGGGGGGGGGGGAGAAATTGCATTCGTTGACCATCTTTCATGACCAACTGAAGACTCAAAGCGTTTTACAGCCAGTGATGCCCTTTCCAAATGGAGTCACTGCTGTAATGTCGGAAACGCGACAGCTAATTTTCACGCAGCACGCTCCCACAATCAGCAAAGCAATGATGAGCCAGATAGTCTGTCTTTTGTGATGTCATTTGAGGGGTAAATATTGGCCAGGACACCAGGGATAACACCACGGGATCTTTATGCCCATCTGAGAGAGCGTGATTTCACACCTCATTTGAAAATGTAAACTCTAGACAGTGCAGCCCTCCCTCAGTACCCCACTGGAGTGTCTGCCTTGATTTTTGCACTCGTGTCCTGGAGTGGGGCTTGAACCCACATCCTTTGGATTTAGAGGAGAGTGTGCTGGAAGGAACTTGCTAAATCCTGGTCTGTGGTTAGCACTGCTGCCTCACGGCGCCGAGGACCTGGGTCCGATCCCGGCCCCGGGTCACTGTCCGTGTGGAATTTACACATTCTCCCCGTGTCTGCGTGGGCCTCACCCCCAAAACCCAAAGACCTTCAGGGTAGGATAATTGGCCACGATAAATTGCCACTTAATTGGAAAAAAAAGAATTGGATACTCTTTAAAAAAAAATTTAATCTCAGGGAAACCGAGAGTCCATCTGGTGGCCTCATGATAGAATTGCACCGACCTGAATCTCCTGTGTGAAGGTGATTCCCAGAAGAAGACCCACAGTTTGAGAGCTCTATGGTAGCCCATAAAAAGATCCGAACTCAACGGTGTATGTAACACCTCGCATTCAGAAAAGATTGCCGCCTACAAGGACCACAACCTCAGCAGTGACAATCCTCAAATCTCTCACACCCTTTCAGTCCCTGTTATTTTTTATCCTTTCCCTACCTCCTATTGTGTGTTTGTCTCATGTGTGTCTGGGTGGAGGGTAGGATGGGGTTTTGGGAGTAAACTTTGTTCCAATATTTCCATTATATGTTCATCTTTTACTCTTGTCATAAACAAACACTTTGTTAATGTTTCACTTATAAATCTGGTGCCTGTAACTCATTGGAGCAGTCAAGGCTTAAAGATCTCCGAAAATGTATCAATTATTGATGTTGGGACTCCGGGGTCTGTGAGGCTGGAACTGACCAGGGTGTCGTCATAGTGCTACCACTGAGTCAGGGCTGAGCAATGAAAACAACAGCAACTTGTAATTATATAGCACCTTTCTTGTAATAAAACATCCCAAGGCACTTTATAGCATTAAATTGCAAAATATTAGCCACAAGAGGAGATAATAGGTCGGATGATCAAAGGCTTGGTTAAAAATGTCTGAAAGGAGAGAAGGGGGTTAGAGAGGTGAAGAGGTTTAGCAAGGGAATTGTAGAGCTTGGGGTCTTCGCGACTGAAGACATAATCATAAATGCTGGAGTGTTTAAAATCGGGGGTGCTTAAGAGACCATATAGTCAGGGATGTTTACAGCATGGAAACAGGCCCTTCGGCCCAGCTTGTCCATGCCGCCCAGTTTCTATCACTAAGCTAGTTCCACTTGCCCGCATTTGGCCCATATCCCTCTATACCCACGCTGCCCATATAACTGTCTAACTGCATATTAAAAGACAAGATTGTACCCACCTCTCCCACTGCCTCTGGCAGCCCGTTCCAGATGCTCACCACCCTCTGTGTGAAGAAATTTCCCCTCTGGTCTCTTTTGTATCTCTCCCCTCTGACCTTAAACCTATGCCCTCTAGTTCTAGACTCCTCTACCTTTGGGAAAAGATGTTGACTATCTACCTTGTCGATGCCCCTCATTATTTTCTGGACCAGGATTAGATGAGTACAGGTAGCTTGAACGTTGTGGAGCTGGAGGAGATAACAGAGAGAGGGAGAGGCCAAACCACGGTGGGATGAGAATTTTAAAATCGAGGCATTGCATCAAGGAGGGGGTGGGGGTGGGGGGGGGGGGGGTGGGGGAGATCAGTGTAGGTCAGCGAGCACCGGGGTAACTAGCCAAAGGAAGGATGGAGTAGTAGTTCCAGGGAACTTACAGCCTGGCGAGTTGGGATCTGGGAGAGATTGGCTCAGAGGTGTAGCCATCTGGGATGGCCACTTACAATAAGAAACATGGACGCTCGCAAAGCCTAACAGGCAAAATGGACAATGTAAGGTTCAGGCAGGCTCAGAGCCTGAATGTATATCTGTGAGCAGAGAATCCAGACAGCATCCAAACCCCCAGCCGATTAGCATTTTAATGACCCATCTCCGTAAGACAAAAGACTGATACTCGGGTAACTGATACAATCCCAGACATTTTGGCATCTCTCCCTTTACTCAGGAAGCCTAAACAACAGGGTCAATGACCGCTTAGGACACGCCCGTCCATCAAAGCACCCGCCCCTTTATTGGCTCAGATCGAATACAGTGATCAGGAACTACCCAATTAATGGGGTCCAAACTGAAGGACCGCCCAAAAGTGCGCGAAACTCCCCAAGGATAAAGTGAGAGACCACCATGTGTTCGATCTCTCTTGGACCTGGCGCTCCGGCAACGTCCACCTCCAATTGCAGCACCACCAGAAGCAAGTTCAAGTTCAACGCTCGCTACCAGACGGATGAGCCCAGCTGAGCAGCAGTTACTTCTCCAGACCCGATAGACCCAGAATCGAACAACGGCCCCTGTTCCTCTGACCTAAACCGGGTGCCTGAAGTTAAGTACAGGTTGTCTTAGTTGTTAGGTGTAGTTTAACTAGTAGTGTCTATGTTGCATGATTAATTGTGTGTAAATAAAGTACCCTTGACCTTGAACTAACTAACTGGTGTTTGGCTCTTTGATCGATAGCCGGTTGAACCTTGTGGTGGTATCATTTGATACCTGGCGACTTTGAGCAATATAATATCGAGATCTAAAGAAAGAAGGGCAACCTTATTGATTGCCATATTTATAGCAGGTAAAAAAGGCAACAGAGGGACTATGCAGAGAATGTGAGCTGAAAGTGACCAGACTGGGGTTGTGCGGCTCGTGACTGACAGGAGCCAAAGCATTTTCAAAAAGCCACACTGGGACTGGAGGATTGGGTCAGCGTCAAAGGAGAAATGCAATGTTTGGTGACCAGGTCCATCCCACCCATCCCTTGTTGGATCTTCGAGGACTTGTCAAGTCTCAAGCTTTAAAATATATCTGTGCAACATACACGAGCGCTCACCGTACAAAGAATACACACCAGTGACTTCAAACCTACTCAGATAACAGAACCTGATTAACCGACACTTCTTACTAAATATAGTCCCAAAGCTGCATCCAAACAGGAAGCAGCGAACCTGACCAACTTCACCACTGCTTCTTCAACTCAAAAACAAAATCTCCAAGCCGTCAGGGGATCGAGCCCAGCTTTCACGCATCAAGCAATTAACACGTTGGCAGAAATCATTATTTTGGTCTCTCCTGGGAGAGAGCTGGGGGTGGGGGGGGAGAAGAGAAGAGAGAGAGAGACTGCACTGTGTAAATGATTGCTCGTTACGATACTAAATCTTTTGGGAAATGTGTGTGTGTGGGGGGGGGGGGGGACGGACGAATTGTTGTTCATGTGTCCGCATGCGCAATTGCGCTAGACCCGCAGGATGCAGCTGTATTCAACTCTCGTCATCCATCAAATTGCCACATTTTTCTTTCTGAACCTGTCCAAAATTATTTTTCTTGGGAGGTGCTGACACTGCTCACTAGGTACTCCTAGAGTCACAGCGTTTTTTATAGCAAGGAAAGAGGTCCTTCGGCCCAGCGTGTCCGCGTCAGCCATCAAACACCTATTTATTTTAATCCCATTTTCCGTAGCCTTGTATGCTGTGGTATTTCAAGTTCTCATCTAATGACTTCTTAAATGCTGTGAGGGTTCCCGCATCTACCCCCCTTACAGGCAGCGAGTTCCAGATTCCCACCACACTCGAGGTGGAAGGGTTTTTCTTCAAAACTCCAATAAAACCTCCTGCGCCTTACCTCAAACCTATGCCTCCTGATTATTGAAATGAAAATGAAAATCGCTTATTGTCACAAGTAGGCTTCAATGAAGTTACTGTGAAAAGCCCCTAGTCGCCATATTCCGGCGCCTGTTCGGGGAGGCTGGTACAGGAATTGAATCCGTGCTGCTGGCCTGCCTGGGTCTGCTTTGAAAGCCAGCTATTTAGCCCAGTATGCTAAACCAGCCCCTCCGCTAAGGGGAGAAGTTCCTCCCTATCCACCCTATCTATGCCCCTCGTGATTTTATACACCTCAATCATGTCCCACCTCAGTCTTCTCTGCTCCAATAAACACAACCTCAGCTTAACCAGTCTTGCTGAAATGCTCCAGCCCAGGCAACATCCTGGTGAATCTCCCCTGCACCCTCTCCAGTCCAATCATATCCTTCCTACAATGTGGTGACCAGAACTGTACACAATACTCCAGCTGTGGCCTAATGAGAGTATTATACAGCTCCATCATAACCTCCCTGCTCTTGTAGTCTATACCTCAATTAAGAAAGGCAAGTATCCCATATGCCTTCTTAACCACCTTATTTACCTGTCCTGCCGGTTTCAGGGATCTACTGACATACACACCAAGATCCCCCTGATCCTCTGTACTTCCTACGGTCCTACCATTCATTGAATATTCCCTTGCCTTGTACGAAAATGTATTACTTCACACTTTTCAGGGTTAATTTGCCCCCGTTCTGCCCAGCTGACCTGCCCGTCTATATCACCCTGTAATCAATGGCTTTTCTCCTCACTACTTATCACGCCACACATTTTTGCGTCTTCTGCAAACTTACTGATTATACCTCCTACATTCACATCCAGATCATTAATGTAGACTGCAAACAGCAAGGGAACCAGCACCGATCCCTGTAGTACACCACTAAACATGGCTTTCAGTCACAAAAACAACTTTTGATGATCACCCTCTGCCTCCTGCCACTAAGCCAATTTTGGATCCAATTTGCCAAATTACCCTGGTCAAAAGCCTTACTGGAGTCCACATGGACTACATCAACTGCACTGCCCTCATCTACACACCTAGTCAGCTCCTCAAAAAATTTGATCATATTTGTAAGACATGATCTCCCTTTGACAAAGCCACGCTGACTCTCCTTGATTAATCCTTGCCCCCCCCCCCCCCCCAAAGAATGCATGTCCACAGATCCCTGAAGAGGAATGGGCACGTGGATAAAATGGTCAAGAAGGCGCATGAGATTCATTAGCCAAGGCATCGAATATAAGAGCAGGGAGGCTACACCGGAACTGTACAAAACACCAGTTAGGACACAGCTGGGGGAGCGTGTGCAGTCTTGGTCCCCACACTATCGGAAAGATGTGCTTGCATTCAAGAGCGTATAGAGGAGGAGGTTGCCTGAACTGGAGAATTTGTGTTGAGTAAAGATTGGATAGGTTGAGGTTGTTTCCTTTAGAATAGAGGAGGCTAGGAGAGGCCTAATTGACGACTATAGCATTATTAGAGGCCCAGATAGAATGATCCTATTTCTTTGGGTGAGGGGATCATAACCAGGTGTCATAACCCTAATAAGGTAGGGAGGTTAGAGGGGGTTCAAGAAGAATTTCTTTCACTTGGAGGGTGGTGGGGACCTGGAACTCATTGTTGAATGGATATTCGAGACAGAAATCTTCATTACTCGAGAAGAACTTGGATCGGCACTTGAAGTTCCATCTCCTCAGAGGAAATGGATTAAGAGCTGGAAAGTGGGATTAAGCTGGTAGATACTTGTTGGCTGTGCAGATACGATGTGCTGAATGTCCTCCATCCATGGTGTAAACTTCTACGATTCTAAATAACCACATTTCCCCAAATTAATGGAATACAGAATTCATATCTCGTTTGGAGTTTGCTGATGTTTCATCTGCCCCCCCCCCCACTGCCGTCCCAATAAAAGTATCTTGGCTTCAGTTCAAACTTATGTCCACAGGGTTGGATACAGTTCTTATAGATTAATTAGACAGTCTCCAAAGTTCGAAAAAATACCATAACCTGTTCACATTCCCTCACATCGCTGGCAATGGCCAGCGGAAAGAGAACAGGTTATGATATTCCTCGGAAAAATACATTATCCTGTTTACACAGGCATTGCATCAAAGACTAATTGCACTCCCATAATAAGGACCCCCCCCCCCCAAGGAATACGCACCATCTGATTCATCTTCACAAGGTAACATGTCATCCTCCTCTTCGTCTGCACCACTCATGTCACACAGGTCGTCCAGGAAATCTTCATTATCCTTCTTGGATCCTCCTGTAACAGCAGAGATTGCAGTCAATGTCAAAATGAAGAGAGCCAAGTACTTTGTAGTGTCTACTCAATCAAGTAATCAAAGTCATTTTGCCGTCATCAGTGTTAACCAGGGATTGTGGGGAACTGTCTAGCACAGACTGGTTGATTCATCCAAGTGCTGGTCTTTGTATATCTGCCGGTAGAGTCTATTCTGGCTTTTGTATATCTGGAAATGTCTGAAATTGACTTGTGATGTCACCATGTCAATCTATCAAGCGACTCAACAGAAACAGTTATTCCCAAATATATTCCCTACCTTCAAAGAACAGGGCCTGGACTGAGAATTTTAAAAAAACATCATTCTTGGGATGTGGGCGTCGCTGGCTGGGCTGGCATTTATTGTCCATCCCCGAGGACATTTGAGAGTCAACCACATTGCTGTGGGTCTGGAGTCACATGTAGGTCAGACCGGGTAAAGATGGCAGATTTCCTTCCCTAAAGGATATTGGCGAACCAGATGGGTTTTTACAACAATCAATGGTTTCATGGTCATCATTAGACTTTTAATTCCAAAGTTCTGTTGAATTCAGAATTCACCACCTGCCTTAAGGGGATTTGAAACCGAGTCCCAGAGCATTACCCATGGTCTCTGGGTTACCATCCAGCGACAACACCACTGCCTCCCCACAGGTGGCGCAGTGGTTAGCTCTGCTGCCTCACATCGCCAAGGTCCCAGGTTCGATCCCAGCTCTGTCCGTGTGGAGTTTGCACATTCTCCCCGTGTCTGCGTGGGTTTCGCCCCCGCAACCCAAAGCTGTGCAGGGTAGATTAATTGGCCGCGTTAAATTGCCCCTTACTTGGAAAAAAATAATTAGGTACTCTTAAATGTATTTATTTTAAAAAGGAATGTGCAAAAGGATCACAAAAGGTTGTTCAAGTTAGAATGAGGGAGCCGTGTTTCACTGGGGCTCGATATTGACCCTTCAACTGGAAATCGGCTTCTCATCCAGCCCAGATAAACAGAATTAACATCTTGTATATCTGCGGGCTGTATGGGTTCAACATAGTATGAGCCAGTCCAATTCCTAATACGTTAAGCTGTACATGGCGGGGGGGGGGGGGGGGTTGGGTCATTGGGGGGGGGGGGGGGGGATTTCGATGGGTTAGGATGGAGGAAGGTCTGTGTAAGGGGTCGGGGTTGAGGGTGCTGGCAAAGGCGCTGCTTCCGTTGGCGCCGGGCAAGCACTCTGGGAGTCCGGTGGTGATGGCAACACTGAAGATTTGGAGGCAGCAGAGGCAGCACTTTAAGTTGGGGGCTGGGTCAAGGGAGATGCCAATTAGAGGGAATCATAGGTTCGAGCCGGAGAGGTTGGGCAGGAGATTTCGGAGGTGGAAGGAGAGGGGCATGAAGGTAATAAAAGACCTGTTTCTGGGGTGGACGTGGGGATGGGGGGTTTGCAAGGTTGGGGGAGTTGGGGAAGAAGTACGGACTGGCACAAAGGGAATAATTTAGGTACCTGCAGCTCCAAGGCTTTGCAAGGAAGGAATTTCTGAGTTTCCCAATAGCGCCGGCCCCCTCTGGTTGGAAGAGGTACTGCCGGATTGGAGCAGGGGGTGGTGCTGGCGGTTTACCGGAAGATTCTGGAGGCGGACGGGATGTCCATGGAAGGGATTAAGACCAAGTGGGAAGAAGAGTTGGAGGAGGTAGTGGAAGAGAGTCTGTGGTGTGCGGTGCTGCGAGAGTGAATGCCTCACCCTCACGCGCGAGATTTGGGCTGATACAGCTGATTAGGGCGTACCTCACAAAAGAGAGGATGAGCCGGCTCTTTAAGGGGTGCGGTGCGGCCCCGCAACAATGTACATATGTCTTGATCCTGCCCAAAGTTGGACAGGTACAGGAGGGTGGTCTTTAGCATCATCTCGGGGGTACTACATGTGGACTTGGAACCGGGTCCTCCAGAGGCCATCTTCAGGGTGTTGGACCGGCCCAAGCTGCAGGCGGGTCCGAGGGCAGATGTTTTAGCCTTTGCCTTGGGGGGGGGGGGGGTTATTTTTTTCTGCTGTTAACTTTAATTTGGAACATACAAGTGGATGTATCGGACTGCATATTGATGGGGCTGTTTTGTAGGGTTGTTATTTTGTTTGATGAAAATGCAGAGAATAAAAAGATTGGAAAAGAGGTTAAGCTTTACCGCACAGAAATGCCTTAATTAGCAGGAGGTACAGATAACTGCTGGAGGGAATGGAAAATAAAAAAAGCTCATTACTATAGTCCGGCTGCCGCACATTGCTGAGGCAGAGTATACAGAGTTTGACGGTACATTTGTCTTGACCTACAGATGCTCAATGCTGGGCTCCTATAAAGCAGAGTCCACTTTGACTCCAACTGAAAATTGTTTGGTAGCTTTAGGATCTGAAGCAAATGTTGTTGAATTAACCCCAACGCAAGAGACAAGACGATCCTTGAAATCAAATGCATTTTCAACCAAGCGTTCCTGCCAATTCAGCGAACACTTGGGTTTCCATCTGATAAGACTCTCCTTCCAAGAAATAAGTAACGTGAAGTAGGGCTGGTAGTGCCAATGTTGCAGTATCAAGACACCAAACCCGTGTGACGATAAAAAGGCAGGACGCCCACAGGAAAGCATGTTGGAGATACATTGTGTAAGAGCCCTCCCTGTTTGTTTCCTTTGTTCCCATTTTTTTTCTTTTATTATTTTTGGTCTGTGGACCCATAATCAGAATGTGCCTTTAGGCAGAAGAGTGCTTGCCAGGACAGTGCGTTCCTAGGTTTTGTTTTGGAGAGGAGAAACCAGACTCGCTGGCGGCGAGTGGATCTTAGGAACCGTTTTTTTGCAGGAAGTCAGTTTGATTGCCTAACTGACAACCAATGGGTTGGCCAGTGATAGTGTTCTGCCCGACAACAGTCAGCGACTGGTTCCTGTCAGGTGTTCTTTTTCGGAGAGAGCCGGTCAGACGCCTCTAGCCCCTCGGAGGAAGAGAAGCTGTGTTTCTCCCTCTCTCTGCGGTCTCTATGAGTCTCCAGTGAAGATCATTACAAACTGAAGGAAATAAAGTTCCCAACTGAGGGCCTAGCCTTGAGAAAGAAACTAACTAGGAGTCATTCATCTGCATCAAAGACCCTTTGTATTGGAATCTAAAGTCAATGCTCTGACATCTCTACTAGAATTTGAGACAAAGGAATTCAAGGCAGAGAGGGAAAAGTTATGATCCCATCAGACCTTTATCTTAGTAATAAGTCTTACAACACCAGGTTAAAGTCCAACAGGTTTGTTTGGAATCACTAGCTTTCGGTGAGTGATGAAGGAGCTGCACTCCGAAAGCTAGTGATTCTAAACAAACCTCTCGGACTTACCTGGTGTTGTAACACTTCTGACTGTGCCCACCCCAGTCCGACGCCGGCATCTCCACATCATGGCTACCTTTATCTTAGTTAGGGAAGACTCAATGATTCAGGGCCACAGCCGGTTTGGCAGGTAAGGGACGTGGATGGGTCAGAGCTTTGCATTAGCAACACGGTGATTATTGAAGTTAAACACCCTGCATCTGCTGCGATCAAGTTATTATACAGGATAGCGCAGTATCTATTAAAAATAACATAATAAAAATCAGGAGGTCTCTGAAGGTACTGAAACGAGACAGTCGGCAGATTTTCAAGTGGTCACTATGCAGCATTCCTTTTTTTTGGTCCTATTCTCAGTTTCTACATTCATCCTGAAAATCAATTTGACCAACACCTTGGAGGAAACCAATGAATTATCTCCAATCAACTTGGAACTGGTGCTAATGTTTTAAGAGCATTTTGGCTGGACCAATTATCTCGTGCCTGTGGCTCTCACTGAAATACTCTGAATTAAAGCTCCAAATATCCATTTTCCCCGTTTTTTATTCGCACTCGGAACGTGAGGAATGTTGACATAATCCGATCTCATTTCGGATTCCCAATGCGGACGTTGAGCATTCCCTGGTCGCGAACAGCAAGGAGAGAGAGGTGTCTGCTGCCACTCTGTTCCTGCTGTTCTTCGTTATGTTGTGTTTTAAGGTATCATTTCTCACCCGGATTTCGTCTGTACACAACTGTCAACAAACCTGGATGGCGTAGATAGAAACACTTGCATTTGTGCAACGCCTTTCAAGTGTCAGGACATCCCAAAATGCTTTACAGCCAATTAAATGGCAGAAGAATAGAAGAATTCATAGAATAACTAACAGGGCAGAAGGCCATTCGGCCCATCGAGTCTGCGCCGGCTGTCTGGAAGAGCATCCTATCCAGTCCCGCTCCCCTGACCTATCCGTGACCCCACCTAACGTTTGGGGCAATTTAGCACGGCCAATCCATCTAACCTGCACATCTTCGAATTGTGGGAGGAAACCGGAGCTCCCGGAGGAAACCCACGCAGACACGGAGAGAACGTGCAGACTCCGCATAGACAGTCACCCGAGGCCGGAATTGAACCTGGGCCCCTGGCCTTGGGAGGCAGCAGTGCTAACCACTGTGCTGCCTAGAGTATTCCCAAACAGCAATAATGGGCAAATAACTGTCTGAGTGGTTATGGTCAAACGATAAATATTGGCCAACGCATCAGGGAGCTCTGCCCCCACCCGATCATCTCTGACGATGCTGTGGGATCTTTAATGTTTCTCGGAGACGGTAGACGGGCTCTGGGGTTTAGCATCTCACACAATAATGCAGCACGGTAGCATAGTGGTTAACAATGTTGCTTCACAGCACCAGGGTCCCCTTAGTACTGCACGGGAGCGTCCGTCTGCATTTGTATGTTCAAGTCCCTGGGCCCCACAACCCTCTCACCCAGAGCTGACAATGCTACCAAGTGAACCGCCGCTGACACTTACTGTAAGTACTGCCGACAGCCACGGCCAACTCACGTTATCAGAATTTTCATCCATCATCTCTACTCCTCAGACACAAAGTAAAAGCCTACACTTTGGTGATGAATAAGATTGCTTTCATTGCACCAGTAATGCTGTGATAATGACACTGGATAGACAGCGGGTATGTGATCGAATTCCATTTATACAGGAACCCTGGGATGGAGAAATATAAAGACACTGGATCTTTCACTGGGTAAATATCAAAATTCTCCAGGTTAACCTGTCGGCAGAACCAGTGCTGAAACTCAGGAACAAGTTACAGTAACAATCTCTCAAACTGAACCCACATCACTACGTTTTCTTCAGTGCAATTTAATTAAACTAAAGGCATTAAACCAATTCTAATTGCGATCCCCAGGGCAAAACTAAGGTTTCAAATCATCCAAAGAGCTTGATTTAACGTCCAAGGGGAAAATCGGATTATGCTGCAATTTAACTCCTGCATTCTGAGGTGCAAAGTGGAGTTGGTGAGGTCAGGAGCTTCAAAGTTCCAGCAGGTGACAGAAATCCCAAACGATAGCTTTCCTCTCCATCTGATGGAGTCCTCGTTAATTTCAATGTCTCGCAGACTTTGTGGTCCTGATTGTACGGCCTCGTCAAGCCGACTTGATAACGTGATGAGGCTGATGAATCTCGCGCGCCATCTGGATCTTGCCCTCACAAACCTAGGTGTGCAGTTAAGTGTGCTCACTTAAATATATCGGTGCAGGAGTCTCCAAGGCCCGGGATGGAATCCTCGCTCCTCAGAGACATGGCACTGTTTAGCATTGGTCCAAAGAAACGTCACAGCACCTGGAGGGGTCTCCCAGGAGATCGGGCACTGGACAGGGAGATCGGTACCCTGGCTCTCCCAATGCCAGCCAGGCACCGTTAGTGTCAGCCCGGCACCCCCACACTGCCAGCCGGGCACCCCCTACCCTGCCAGCCAGGCACCGCGACAGTGCCAGCCAGGCACCCCGACAGTGCCAGCCCGGCACCCCGACAGTGCCAGCCGGGCACCCCCCACAGTGCCAGACGGACACCTGCGACAGTGCCAGCCGGGCACCCCCCAGTGCCAGCCCGGCACCCCCCACCCTGCCAGCCGGGCACTGCGACAGTGCCAGCCAGGCACCCCAACAGTGCCAGCCCGGCACCCCGGCAGTGTCAGCCGGGCACCCCCCACAGTGCCAGCCCGGCACCCCGACAGTGCCAGCCCGGCACCCCCCACAGTGCCAGCCCGGCACCCCCCACAGTGCCAGCCCGGCACCCCCCACAGTGCCAGCCCGGCACCCCCGACAGTGCCAGCCCGGCACCCAGACAGTGCCAGCCCGGCACCCCGACAGTGCCAGCCCGGCACCCCCCACAGTGCCAGCCCGGCACCCCCCACAGTGCCAGCCCGGCACCCCCCACAGTGCCAGCCCGGCACCCCGACAGTGCCAGCCCGGCACCCCGACAGTGCCAGCCCGGCACCCCGACAGTGCCAGCCCGGCACCCCGACAGTGCCAGCCCGGCACCCAGACAGTGCCAGCCCGGCACCCCGACAGTGCCAGTGGGCACATTTTTAGATGAGAGGTGATCAATTTCCCATTTCAAAAGGTCAATTTTTCTGCACCGAAAATTAAATAATATTTTCCTCATGTGCACTTTTGAACACAGCCAAATATGTTGAAACAAGAAGATTTACTTCAGCATTAAAGGGAGACATGGGGCGAAATTTTCCCACTGCGTTGTGCCCATCGCCAAT
Organism: Scyliorhinus torazame; assembly: GCF_047496885.1. Lineage (NCBI taxonomy): Eukaryota > Metazoa > Chordata > Chondrichthyes > Carcharhiniformes > Scyliorhinidae > Scyliorhinus > Scyliorhinus torazame. The sequence continues at coordinate 12,138,319 of NC_092722.1, forward strand.
CCCGTGACGCCGGGTGCATAGTGGGAGAGGCCAGAAACCGGATTTGGCCGGGTGCCAGGCCGAGCGCGATGCACCCGGCCTGCGGCGCGATCATATATTTAAATGAGCCATTCGGTTTATATAAATATGTGCCACCTGTTTGAGGCCGCAGTTTCCTCGCTCCTGGTATTCATCGGCCACACAGGCCGGGTCTCACGCTGGCGCAGATCAGTACTGGTCTCCGTTTTTTGGGGGGGCGTGCAATGTCCCTGGGAGGGGTGTGTGGGTGACCTTCCACTTCATTTTGGGATCTGGGGAACCTTTAAAAATGGTGCCCCAATCCCCGAGGAGTCGGTCTTGCCACTGCTGACCAATGTTGCTGGCTACAGCACTTTCACCGGGAGGATTGGGCGATTGCACTGCGACATGGTGACACAGAGCAGTCCCGACGGCATAATGGAAATTGCGAATATATTGAAGAACAGTGAGAAGTTAGATGCAAGCTGTGCATCTGTGTATGTTTAATTGTATGGCCCCAATGCCCAAAGGCTGTCCCTGAAGCGGGACCCAATGCATTGATGCGCAGCATCACGGAGAAGCATGAGGAAGCAGATTCCGTGCTCCCGAGGCTCGTCTGCAGTCTTTGGGGAGCCCAGATGCCTCGCCGATGTGGGGATGCAAATCAGATTCCGAAGGTTAATGAGTAAACATTTGCTTTGGTGATGGCCTGGGAGAGACTGACGCGTGAAGATTAAAAAGATGCTCAAAATCCAAGCCTCATGCAGAAGGTACACTGATGAACTAAAAACCCACCAGCATCTAATTCACTCAGACCACCCAGAATCCCTCCCCCCGCCATCCCGTTTCTGTCAATTCAATTGTCTGCTGGTCCCATTGCTTAAATACATTTTCCTACTCTGCATTGATTGGGAGAGAAAAAGATGTCCATTTTCAAATTGTCTTTCCCACGTCACTCCCATTGAAAATGCCTTGATCCCTGGTTCATAAAGGTTTAACTTGAGAGATCGGAATTGGATTCCGTTCATCATCCTCCGGAAAATCAAATATTGGAGACGCCAGTTCATTTCTCATAATGAAATTGGGGAAGAATAAAATTGAAGCAAATTCTGTCAGTGAATAACCATTGGAGAATACAGCATCTATTTTTTATTAGTGCATCGAGGTGTCACAGGCAGTTAGAATTGAAAAATTGCTGGAATACTTACTCTGATTTCTGGTCTCCCCCCCCGCCTTGCTACACCAAGGAACTTTACAAATCCCCTTCTAAATGTTTAACTCCTCGATTCTGGGTAGCGTTATCAGTGACTCAATGCACCATAAAAGGTGCGGCATTGATGGAATTAATAGGATTGAACATTGATGCATTACACAGCTTTCTGGTTCCTATATTGCCAGGGAGAATTTGAGAATAACCGACCCCCGTTGCACGTCATATCCAGATGTTTTGGGATTACGTTTAAGCGGAGGTGAAGGGGAGAATGATCCGCCTCATTTAAAACGTGGGCAAGATTTAGCAATTCTCAAAAGCGCCGCACTGTCACAGCAGAAAGTGAAAGTGAATGCCCATTTAGTGTCGCATCTCATCCAAACTCACTCAAATCCACATCGATCCACCCCCATCCCCCCTTTCTGGTGCATCCGTCAAGTTCCCAATGGGGGAAGAAATCAAGTTATGGATTCCATCTTTCATATAACCTGACTTTGTTGTTTTATTCAAATTCAATATTTTTTTTCCTTTGTGCAGTTGAGTTCAAATTGTTTGAATTTCTTTGTGCAGCTCACAGCTTAAAAGGAAAAACAGGTCGGTGCACGCATGCCAAAATCCTACCTTGATCCTGGGTCGAATGGTTTGTGTTATTTTGTTGCTGTACGTTCTATGTTGCACTAACAACATTGTTCAGTTATACGTAGCATTGATTGAAAAATCTGCCAAAATAATGACCCGTCATTTAAACAGGCTTATATGGAACGCTGACCATTCTTGTCACCCAGTTATAATCACTTATTAATAGTCTTTGTTAGTAATCTTCATACACCTGGACATACCCTAAACCGAAGGTCAATTTTGCTAATTCAGATGAGTGGGAAAGATTCCCGAAAAGCATAGAGTTCGCCCAATATCCCGGTCAACATTCATCCTGTGGTGATCATTGTGAGGGGTTTCCAGGATGGAAGTGATCACAAAGATACACACAGCTCTTTTGAAGAACTAAACTAATTTTATTAACACTACTAAATTTGACTTTTTAGACACTTATTCTAAATAACAAACATACATGTAAGAATTAAACTGCACTCACTAACACTATCTCTATCCACTAATTATAACTATTACATCTCAACTAACTCTGCAATACACTATCAATCTTATCTTTGTCAGCTCCAGTCTAATCTCCTCCCCCAGGGCAGCACGGTGGCGCAGTGGTTAGCATTGCTTCCTCACGGCGCCGAGGTCCCAGGTTCGATCCCTGCTCTAGGTCACTGTCCATGTGGAGTTTGCACATTCTCCCAGTGTTTGCGTGGGTTTCGCCCCCACAACCCAAAAGATGTGCAGGGTAGGTGGATTGGCCACACTAAATTGCCCCTTAATTGGAAAAAATTAATTGGGTACTGTAAAATTTTTTTAAATAATCTCCTCCCCCGAGCTTAAGAGCCAGGGCAATTTATAGTACTGTTCCTTAGCTCCCTCTGGTGGCTAGGCTTAACATAACATTAACTCTTCACATGCTGTACATTTGTATAATGACACACATTCCTCCAGCACTAGGGCAGTTTAGATGCTCAATTATGTCATTCTTTTGCTCAAAAAACTTTGCTCTGCACTAACTGGTGACCATCTTTGCCACTTGAACAGTAACAGGATAGTTGGCCGTGGAGCATTTCGAGACAGAGGACACAAGGTTGTGTGTGAAGTTCTGTTAAACCATCTCCAAAAAGCTTGCACAGAAGGTGATCAGAGTAAGGACTCATGTATGCTTTTGAAAAGAGAATGGGTGTCTGCTTTGGAAAAACAGGGACATCAAAGGGGACAGGACAGAAGGAGATCACTGGATTAAACTGGATGGCTCGATTGGAAAAAAATCAGTGGGAGAATGATCTGGTGTCTATGCAGGAATACTCAACCATCTTACTTAGACCATGGGAAATAAGTAACTAATACAATAAACATTGGCGGAATTCTCCAGCCAGTGGAAAAATCCCGGCCATTTCTAAAGTTGCATCAATTGTTACGTATGAAAACCAGCAGAGTATTGCGAAACAGGATTGAGCGATCCCTGCATGCTACAGAGTGCGGTTTACCAATGGGGACAAATCTGAAGTCCAGTCCACCTGTGCACCCGGTAGATGTTGAAGATCACATGGGGCTACTTGAATAGGGGAAAGCATTTATGTTCTTATGTTCTCCCAGTATTCCGACCGAGATCCCTCATTCAGCCAACACAAGCAAAAAAAAAACAAAAAGTGACTCGGAATCTCATCTCCAGGCTGTCCAGGGCCCGTTATTGATGCAGAGATGACAATATATTGCTTGGAACATTTGATAGGGAAGAAAATCATGCTCCTGTAATTTTCTACAGTATTATAGTTTGATGCTGGCAAGTCATGCTACAATTCTACAGAACCTTGGTACGCCGCACTTGGAATATTGCGCAAAATTCTGGTCGCCACACTACCAGAAGGATGTGGAGGCTTTGGAGAGGGTGCAGAGGAGGTTTACCAGAATGTTGCCTGGTCTGGAGGGTGTTAGCTATGTGGAGAGGCTGAATAGACTCGGACTGTTTTCATTAGAACGACGGAGGTTGAGGGCTGACCTGACAGAGGTCTACAAGATTATGAGGGGCATGGATAGAGTTGATGGGCAGGCACTCTTTCCCAGGGTGGAGGGGTCAGTCACCAGGGGGCACAGGTGTAAGGTCCATGGGACAAAGTTTAGAGGAGATGTGCGGGGCAGGTTTTTACACAGAGGGTGGTGAGTGCCTGGAACGCGTTGCCAGGGGAGGTTGTGGAAGCAGCTACATTAACGCCATTCAAAGGGCATCTTGACAAACATGTATAGGATGGGGATAGAGGGATACGCTACTAGGAAGTGCTGAGGGTTTTGGCAACGGTTGGTATCATGACCAGTACAGGCCTGGAGGGCCGACGGGCCTGTTCCTGTGCGGTATTGTTCTTTGCTTTTTGATATATTCCCATTTAACTTCTAAATATTACATCGGTTCTATTCCTACTGCCATGCTCTTACGCAGCGCAAATCGTAAACTTAAAATTCGAGGCAATAAATGTTGTTTCCTCACACTCGAGTGGAACATGGCAGACTCTGTATGCAGGGAACGCCTCATCTACTCTCCTCATGGTCGCTAAAAAACCCAACATTAATTCACGAGGGGCGAGAAATTCTGCCCCCACCGCTGCAAACCGGGCAGGAGGTAGCCCGCGTTTGGTGGCAGTAGGATCTTCGCTGTCAATGGGACCTCCCAGTGGATCCACCCCATGCTGCAGGTTTGGGTTGCGCAGTCGGTGGGACCAGAGGATCTCGCCGACGTGGACAGTCGGAAGATCTCGCCCATGGTCTTAACACAAATCGTTTCCACTTTGGGCGAGGACGACGGCATTTATTTATAAACTCAATTTCTGACTTCCCATGAGCAGGTCTAAAGAAAATCTCCTAGTAAATATGTTTAATATATTAGCCAAACAAAAGTGGTCCTGTGCAAGAGGAATGCAAGTCTCAGGCGACCTGGGTTAGATAATGAAGTGCGTGGTGAATATAATGGTCATATTTTATACTTTGTATTTTTGGAGTAATATTACTAAAACCTGGGTTAAAATGCTTACAGACAGAATGTTGACCAGAGCTGCGATTAAAAGTCCTCTTACCTGTTTGCAAATTGAGAGCTAATGAAATGGTGCAACAGTTTGAGCCTGGCTGAACAAATCAAGGCACATCTTGTAATGAGAGGCAAAAGAATGCTGTGTGCTTGGTGTAGTTAATGGGAGGGGCCAGGTCTGTCTGGACCAAGGAATTGCTTCCGGGGCTTTAGGCTGAGCAGAAGGTTTTCAGCATAGTCCTAAAAGGTTTCTCTCCAAGGACTCTGCACCAAGATATGCAAGTAAAACCTGGTTGCTATGGTATTTGAAATATATGGGGTTGCTTAATTGGAATGTAGAGGCAGGTTTCTGGAAGCAAGTTAAGATGCTGTAACTGTTAACTGTAAAGCTATTTCTCTATTGCCAATGCTTAATTCTGTGTTCAAATTATAAAGTTTGTTAATATAAAAGCTGTCTGACTGATCAGTGTTATCACTCCTGTGGGGCTGTGACATTTCCTCTCAGTTTTACCAAATGCAAATAGTTAGGTTCTAGCCTGGGATCTTAGTCAAAATTGGGGTTCTGATCCAGACCCATGAAAGATGTGTGATAACAGGATCAAGGAGTCCGATAGAATTCTGTCCTCATTTTAAAGTCGCATATTCTGTCGCTATGCAGTTGTTATTTCACGTTGGAAAGCAAAAATGTACAACATGCAGAGAACGGGAGTTAGTTGGAGCTTTCTCCATTACAGGAAGGACTGCAAATCTGAGCATTCCTGTGAAAGTCGAGAAGAGGAAGGGGCAATTTAATATGACAGGTTTACATGGGACATTCCCATTCTAAATGGTAAACATAGAATGGTGACAGCACAGCAGGCCATTCGTGCCCATGCCAGCTCACCGTGCCCCAATACCCCCCATCTTTCCCCCCCACAGCCTTTCAAATTTTGTTTCTTCAGCTTATCATCTAATTCTCCTTTCCAAAGCCTCCGCTGTGTTCGCCCCCACCACATTCTCGGGCAGCGCACTCCAGGTCCTGGCCACTCAAAGCATCCAGAAATGAGGCACTGCACTCCCTCGGAGGGTAAACCAGTGTTTTTGAAGGTTTATGTAGATGACAGAAAACCTGCACAGATGGAAGACCTTCCCAATGCACAGAGAGGTGCACACGTGCACGGCGACCAAACTTCCTTACAGACGTTAAAAATGGGATGGGGCTGGTCCCAGCCACACAATAACCGTGCTACCTCCACCAACAAAATACACTGGAAAATCTCCAGGATCATCCTAACAAACTGGACCAATTGAGAAAGGAAACTCAAATTGCCCCAGGATCTGTACTTGTAAAAAAAACTATAACTGTAAACAACTTTGTAAAGCAGCGGCCTTATCCCAAGGGGGCAGAGACAATAAACAGGCCAAGCTTTGCTGCTGTGATCTCAGAGGTCATGTGAATCTGTTGATTTGGTGACCAATCCCTGTCCACCTCCGCGTGTCATACTCTTTCATTTTCTAAAGAGTAGGCCCTTTCCAGTTTCACACTTCACTACATGGGGCAATTTATCTCTTCAGATAATCAGTCGGACAGTCCACTGCTCTCCATTCCTCATCCGTACGTACGCACCCCAACTAAAACGTATCGTGAAGGTTTTTGGACAGGAAAAGAAAAAGAGGTGAAATTCCCATTTAAACTCTGCCACCTTTTCATGCAACAAGTGGTGAAGATCTGCGACGCGTTGTTTGGGAGTGCGGCGGAGGCAGGTTCTATCAGAGCGAGTCTGGACGGGAAGAATGTGCAGCGGGGGTGGGGGGGGGGGGAATGGCACTCGGTAAACTGCCCTTTTAGACAGCCTGTGTAGATACAGCAGACGGAATGGACTCCTTCTGTGCTGGAATCGTTCTGTGATTCAGAAAAACGCACCTGTCATGATATGCACTCATGCACATAATGGGATACAGACAGGCACTGACAGACACCCAGTACAGCCAATCAACACACCGGACAGAACACAACCAATCACCAGGCAGAACACGAGAAGGAGGTCTCCCACTATAAAACACACGAGGCATCAACACTCTGCCTCTTTCCACTGGTGACAACTGTAGTGACAGTCAGGGTGTATATATCAGTTAGCACCTTCTACACGTGGCTCAGAGCTAGTCTGGTCTAGTTAGTTATAGTAAGCACGCTTAGGTTAGTGTCAAACCCACAGCGAACTGTGTGCACTGCTTAGCAAGTTCAATAAAGCAGCTAACAAAGTTTGGAGTCTACTTTCAAGTACAACTGCATCCAGTTGCAGTCCGTGTTACCTCCAGGGTGAATAACACGACAGCACCGTCAGAGGAAACAGATGTGGAAGGGGGTCTCGAACGAGCTTCAAACTGTTGAAATGGACCAAGGCTAACGTGGAATCATACACACCCCAACCTGCTGTCACATGTATTCATTGGGATTTTACTAGCCATGTAAATCTCGGGATTACTCCCTATGCCACACGGGGTTGTAATCTCGGGATTACTCCCTGTGCCACGTGCCAGTGAGGCTAGAAATAGGAAGATAGAGCAGCTAAACACGTAGCTAAACAGCTGGTGTAGGAGGGAGGGTTTCCGTTATCTGGACCACTGGGACTCTTCCGGGACAGGTGTAACCTATACAAGGACGGGTTGCATCTAAACTGGAGAGGCATAAATATCCTGGCTGCGAGGTTTGCTAGTATCACACGGGAGGGTTTAAACTTGTATGGCAAGGGGGTGGGTACCGGAGCAATACGTCAGAAGGTGAGAGCATTGAGGGAGAACTAGGGAAAAGGGCCAGCATGGCTCTGAGGCAGAGAGAAGTTTCTGAACACAGCGGGTCTGGTGGCCTGAAGTGCATATGTTTTAATGCAAGTATTATTACGGGTAAGGCAAATGAACTTAAGAGCTTGGATTAGTACTTGGAACTATGATGTTGTTGCCATTACAGAGACCTGGTTGAGGGAAGGGCAGGATTGGCAGCTAAACGTTCCAGGATTTAGATGTTTCAGGCGGGATAGAGGGGGATGTAAAAGGGGTGGCGGAGTTGCGCTACTGGTTAGGGAGAATATCACAGCTGTACTACGGGAGGACACCTCAGAGGGCAGTGAGACTATATGGGTAGAGATCAGGAATAAGAAGGGTGCAGTCACAATGTTGGGAGTTTACTACAGGCCTCCCAACAGCCAGCGGGTGATAGAGAAGCAGAAGATAGACAGATTTTGGAAAAGAGTAAAAACAACAGGGTTGTTGTGATGGGAGACTTCAACTTCCCCAATATTGACTGGGGCTCACTTAGTGCCAGGGGCTTAGACGGGGCAGAGTTTGTAAGGTGCATCTAGGAGGGCTTCTTAAAACAATATGTAGACAGTCCAACTAGGGAAGGGGCTGTACTGGACCTGGTATTGGGGAATGAGCCCGACCAGGTGGTAGAAGTTTCAGTACGGGAGCATTTCGGGAACAGTGACCACAATTCAGTAAGTTTTAAAGTGCTGGTGGACAAGGATAAGAGTGGTCCTAGGGTGAATGTGCTAAATTGGGGGAAAGCTAATTATAACAATATTAAGTGGGAACTGAAGAACCTAGATTGGGGGCGGATGTCTGACGGTAAATCAACATCTGACATGTGGGAGGCTTTCAAGTGTCAGTTGAAAGGGATTCAGGACCGGCATGTTCCTGTGAGGAAGGATAAATACGGCAATTTTCGGGAACCTTGGATAACGAGAGATATTGTAGGCCTCGTCAAAAAGAAAAAGGAGGCATTTGTCTGGGCTAAAAGGCTGGGAACAGACAAAGCCTGTGTGGAATATAAGGAAAGTAGGAAGGAACTTAAGCAAGGAGTCAGGAGGGCTAGAAGGGGTCACGAAAGTCATTGGCAAATAGGGTTAAGGAAAATCCCAAGGCTTTTTACACGTACATAAAAAGCAAGAGGGTAGCCAGGGAAAAGGTTGGCCCACTGAAGGATAGGCAAGGGAATCTATGTGTCGAGCCAGAGGAAATGGGCATCAGTATTCACCAAAGAGAAGGAATTGGTAGATGTTGAGTCTGGAGAAGGGTGTGTAGATAGCCTGGGTCACATTGAGATCCAAAAAGACGAGGTGTTGGGCGTCTTGAAAAATATTAAGGTAGATAAGTCCCCAGGGCCTGATGGGATCTACCCCAGAATACTGAACGAGGCTAAAGGGGAAATTGCTGAGGCCTTGACAGAAACCTTTGGATCCTCACTGTCTTCAGGTGATGTCCCGGAGGATTGGAGAATAGCCAATGTTGTTCCTTTGTTTAAGAAGGGTAGCAAGGATAATCCAGGGAACTACAGACTTACATCAGTGGTAGGGATATTACTGGAGAGAATTCTTTGAGACAGGATCTACTCCCATTTGGAAGCAAATGGACGTATTAGGGAGAGGCAGCATGGTTTTGTGAAGGGGAGGTCATGTCTAACTAACTTGATAGAGTTTTTCGAAGAGGTCACAAAGATGATTGATGCAGATAGGGCAGTGGATGTTGTCTATATGGACTTCAGTAAGGCCTTTGACAAGGTCCCTCATGGTCGACTAGTACAAAAGGTGAAGTCACACGGGATCAGGGGTGAGCTGGCAAGGTGGATACAGAACTGGCTAGGTCATAGAAGGCAGAGAGTAGCAATGAAAGGATGCTTTTCGAATTGGAGGGCTGTGACTAGTGGTGTTCCGCAGGGTGCTGGGACCTTTGCTGTTTGTAGTACATATAAATGATTTGGAGGAAAAAGTAACTGGTTTGATTCGTAAGTTTGCAGACGACACAAAGGTTGGTGGAATTACGGATAGCGAGGAGGACTGTCAGAGGATTCAGATTGTTTGGAGACTTGGGCGGAGAGATGGCAGATGAAGTTTAATCCGGACAAATGTGAGGTAATGCATTTTGGAAGGTCTAATGCAGGTAGGGAATATACAGTGAATGGTAGAACCCTCAAGAGTATTGAAAGTCAGAGAGATCTAGGTGTACAGGTCCACAGGTCACTGAAAGGGGCAACACAGGTGGAGGAGGTAGTCAAGAAGGCATACGGCATGCTTGCCTTCATTGGCCGGGGCATTGAGTATAAGAATTGGCAAGTCATGTTGCAGCTGTATAGAACCTTAGTTAGGCCACACTTGGAGTATAGTGTTCAATTCTGGTCGCCACACTACCAGAAGGATGTGGAGGTTTTAGAGAGGGTGCAGAAGAGATTTACCAGGATGTTGCATGGTATGGAGGGCATTAGCTATGAGGAGCGGTTGAATAAACTCGGTTTGTTCTCACTAGAAAGACGGAGGTTGAGGGGCGACATGATAGAGGTCTACAAAATAATGAGGGGCATAGACAAAGTGGATAGTCAGAGGCTTTTCCCCAGGGTAGAGGGGTCAATTACTAGGGGGCATAGGTTTAACGTGCGGGGGGGCAAGGTTTAGAGTAGATGTACGAGGCAGGTTTTTTTTACACAGAGGATAGTGGGTGCCTGGAACTCGCTGCCGGAGGTGGTGGTGGAAGTAGGGATGATAGTGACATTTAAGGGGCATCTTGACAAATACATGAATAGGATGGGAATAGAGGGATACGGACCCAGGAAGTGTAGAAGATTGTAGTTTAGTCGGGCAGCATGGTGGGCACGGGCTTGGAGGGCCGAAGGGCCTGTTCCTGTGCCATACTTTTCTTTGTTCTTTGTTAGTGGTGGGCAGGCCCCTCCATCATGTGGGGATATGTCTTGGTGAACACCAGGAGCCTCCCTGGAGGCTTATGGCAGGGGCCCCTCCTAATCTGGGACTCCGTGGTCACGGAATGGGGTTCCTGCTTTGGGGGGGCCGGGGGCAATGGCACCACCTTCCCTCGCCAACCGACCAGGTCCCTCCACTGGGATTTGCCCGACTGCCCCTGGCCACCCCAAACTCAGTTTGCCAGAACGCTCCTATGTTGCCCTCTCTGCCTGGCGCGATCCGGCCACCCTCCCCTGGTCCTTTCAAAGGACTGGAGCCCCGGACTGCAACAAATGAACTGCCGGGATGGTCAGAAGATGCGGCCGGAGGGGGGGGTGCCACATAAATGCCAAAGTGGGGTGGCCTCCGGCGATCGGGCCTGCGACCAGGGCCCCTGCAGCACTTCAAAATCCTGTAGCCACAAACAACAGTGTTTCAGAACCCAGGAAAATCTAATCAGCATTGAAGGCCAACATCACACCAACTGCTGGGAGACAATATCCCTTTTCTTTTAAAAAGGGAAAAGAGAGGTGGGGCATTAACAGTGTTTTTCAAAGTTCCTGCCAGAGCATTAAGAGCTTTCCTTTAAAGTATGAAAGCGATTATTTGAATCATGCGGGAGTCGCTCTTAACCATTTATGGTTGTAAAAGCCGGAATTATAAATCACGACTTTAATGAATTTCTGAGCTCTCTTCATTGTTATTAGCCACGCCACACACACACAGCAGTGCTGACTATCTGACGAGCGCAGATCTAATTGTTTCCAGCGCTGCACTGGAACAGCTCAGAGGCGTAGAGCTGCTCCCAATTAGCGAGGGGTCTGGACAGAGGTGATTAGCCACATCTGCCCAAACACAGCTTCAAACAGGACGGATGAGTAATTGGCAAACAGAGGAAGAGAGAGAGAGAGAAAGAAAAAACCCCAGTTCTCTTTATGGTAACTATGACAACTATTTGATCACCTAGCCACCTGCAGGAGCTCAGTGGATGCCGAGTCTGAAAGCATTATGTATCACAGACACATGGAAACAAGCTCATTAAACAGAGTGCAGCAGGAACTGGGTTCAGCGCAGGAGGATCATACCAAGGCAACTGCTTCAAATTATAAGGTCCACAGGGATCCCAGTCTACAAAGACTAAGACTTGCTATGAGGTAGAAACCATCTCTGAAGCAGAGTGAGCATGGGCGACGGGTGCATCTACGTGTTAGGTGAGCTCTTCACAAAAATCAATAATAGATGGGAGAGACGCACATCCTGGTCGAGGCCTGTGGTCCGTACTTCACTTACTTTCAACAATGGCTTCCAAAAGGCTGAAGGAAGTCTTTTGAGTACACAATACCCCCCCCCACACATGGCCCGCTGTGCAACAAATTTACAACTGCTACACTTTCAATCTTCCCCATCCCCCAGCCTTCGCGTCTTCTAACATAAAATGTAAATACGAGCAAATCTTCCAATGTTTTTACTAAGTTGGAGATCCGCAAAATGTAAGTCGTAGCTGAGAAAATAACACCACCATGTCTATTTGGTTTGTTGAAGGTATAAAGACCAAAGCACTGATTTTTCTTAGCTCCCTTTCGATTGAATCTACAAATGGCTGCAGTAAAACTTCAAAGGCCTCAAAACTGTGGCACGAAGAAATAACATAGAATCATAGAACCCCTACAGTGCAGAAGGAGACCATTTGGCCCATCGCGTTTGCACCGACCCTCTGAGAGATTATTAGATATAGATTTATTGTCACGTGTACCAAGGTACAGTGAAAAGCATTGTTCTGCGTACAGTCCAGGCATATCGCTCCATACGTGAAAAACATAGGACATACGTTAAATACATAATGTAAATACATAGACACAGATATCGGGTGAAGCATACGGAGCGCATACTACAACAGTGGAGAAGATGTGTGGAGAGATGAATGAAAAATGAAATGAAAATCGCTTATTGTCACAAGTAGGCTTCAATGAAGTTACTGTGAAAAGCCCCTAGTCGCCACATTCCGGCACCTGTTCGGGGAGGCTGTTACGGGAATTGAACCGTGCTGCTGGCCTGCCTTGGTCTGCTTTCAAAGCCAGCAATTTAGCCCTGTGCTAAACAGCCCCTCAGCTCAGATCAGCTCAGTCCATCAGAGGATCATTCAGGAATCTGGTTAACAGCGGGGAAGAAGCTGTTTTTGAACCGGTTAGTGCACGTACTCAGACTTTTGTGCCTCCTGCTCAATGGAAGAGTTTGGAAGAGAGAATAAGCCGGGTGGGAGGGGGCCTTTGATTATGCTGCCCGCTTTCCCAAGGCAGCGGGAGGCGTAGACAGAGTCAGTGGACTGGGCTGTGTTCACAACTTTCTGAAGTTTCTTACGGTCTTGGGCCGAGCAGTTGCCATACCAGGCTGTGATGCAGCGAGTTAGGATGCTTTCTATGGTGCATCTGTAAAAGTTGTTGTTGTTGTACAATGCCACTAAATTCTCGATCTCCCTCCTGTACTCGGGCTCACTGTTGTTTGAGATCCGACCCACTACAGCAGTGTTTTTCAAACACTTTGCCAGGAACCTATTTTTACCAACTGGCCATCCTTTGGAATCCACACTGGCTGACCTTCGCGACCCACCATTTTCACTTGCCGTTAATGTGCAAGGTGAGCCTGTTTGGTCCTCACGTTCTCACTTGTTTCTTATTCAATGTTACATTCCTGATAATGACTTCAGCTGATGATTTACCGTCTCGCTACACCGTTAAAAAAAATAAAGAGGTTTGTCCTCAAACTCGCCATTTTTAGTCTTCTAATGTCTTTGAAGCTTTTAAACTTTAATTTGCCAGTGCTAGGGCAGCATGGTGACGCAGTGGGTTAGCTCTGCTGCCTCCCAGGTTTGATCCCGGCTCTGGGTCACTGTCCGTGTGGAGTTGGCTCATTCTCCCCGTGTTTGTGTGGGTTTCACCCCCACAACCCAAAGATGTGATCGGGAATGCCTGACCCAGGGCCCGACCGCCCTGAAACCTGCCCGCGACCCACAACCCTGCATTTGAAAACTCCGCACTACGGTCATGTCATCAGCAAACCTGTAGATGGAGTTGGAGCCAGATTTTACCACACAGTCGCGTGTGTATAGGGAGTATCGTAGGGGGCTAAGTACCCAGTATTGAGGACTATCGTGGAGGAGATGTTGTTTATCCTTACTGATTGTGGTCTATGGGTCAGGAAGTCGAGGATCCAGTTGTAGAGGGACGAGCCAAGTCCTAGGTTTTGGAGTTTGGATATAAGCTTAGCTGGGATCATGGTGTTGAAGACGGAGCTGTAGTCATTGAATAGGATTCTGACGTAGGAGTCCTTGTTGTTGAGATGCTCCAGGGATGAGTGTAGGTCCAGGGAGATGGCGTCTGCTGTGGACTGGTTGTGGTGGTATGCGAATTGCAATGGATCAAGGCAGACTGCAAGTATGGAGTTGATGTGTCTCATGACCAATCACTTGAAGCACTTCATCACGATCGATGTCAAGGCAACCGGATGGTAGTCATTGAGGAAGGTTGCCTGGTTCTTCTTTGGCACCGGTATGATGGTGGTCTTCTTGAAGCAGGTGGGTACCTCGGAACAGAGTAGGGAGAGGTTGAAGATGTCCGCGAACACACCCATCAGTTGGTCCGCGCAGGATCTGAGTGCACGACCAGAGACTCTGTCAGGACCCAACCTAAGCCCCATAACCCAGTAACCCCATCTAACCTTTTTGGACACTAAGGGGCAATTTAGCATGGCCAACCAATCTAACCTGTGCATCTTTGGACTGTGGGAGAAGACCGGAGCACCTGGAGGAAACCCACGCAGACACGGCGGGAACGTGTAAACTCTATACAGAGTGAGCCAAGGGCAGAATCTAACCTGGTCCCTGGCGCTGTGAGGCAGCAGTGCTACCCACTCTGCCGCAATAATATGGCCGGCGATTAAGCGCGCAAGTCTGAAAAAGCTTATAAATATTCTGCTCCCGGGAAAACACTCATTCACCCCTGATGACAACACCAAACAGGGGGCTTGCCCCAAAGTCAAACCCATTAACTAGCAAATCCTATGACCCAATTGGTTAACCTGTTTCACTTTACTGAACAGCCATTCAATGTAATTTTTAAGAAAGCCAGATGAAAGGATTTATGGGCGTAGTAACCACTCCACCCACAAACCGAGCCCATCCCCTTTGTAGCTAATCCCAGGATTAACCCTAATGAATCAATCATTATGCAAACAGCCATTAAATAGATTTAATCCTCTTAATCCTCCTTTTGAAAACTCATTACCATTGTTACAAACCTCGTTCTTATCTTTCTTTGACCTGTACGTTGCCTATTTCACCTTCCTTCAGCCTCCAATCTGTTGTACAAAGTCAGTCCGGCTGTATTGACACTAAATGCATAGCAATGATGCCCAGCAGTTTTGCCACACTTAGAAAGGCTTGCACTTATATTGTGGTTTTCACAGCTTCAGAGAATCCCTACAGGGCAGAAGGAGGTCATTCAGTCCATCGGGTCTGCACTGAACTTCCGAAAGATCAGTACCTCGACCCCCTTCCCCGGTCACCCCACCTAAACTACACATCTTTGGACACTAAGGAGCAATTTAGCATGGCCAATCCACCTAACCTGCACATCTTTGGACTGTGGGAGGAAACTGGAGCACCCGGAGGAAACCCACGCAGAAACGGGGAGGATGTGCCGACTCCGCACAGACAGTGAAACAAGGCCGGAATTGAACCTGGGTCACTGGCGCTGTGAGGCAGTAGTGCTAACCACTGTGCCCATGACGTCCTGAAGCACTTTACAACCAATAAATTATTCTTGAAGCTATTTGCCTTCGGGTGTACTGGAAACATAGCAGCCAATTTATTCACAGCAAGCTCCCACAAACAGCAATAGAATGGCCACCAGACATTTTGTTTTGTGATGTTAGTTGAGGGATAATTATTGGCCTGGGCACCGGGGAGGCCCTCCGTGCTCTTCTTTGAAACAGTGCCACATGATCAGAGCCGCCAGAGAAGGTGGCCTCAGTTTCACACCTCATCCACAAGGCCGCAACTCCGGCCGTGCGGCACTCCCTCGGCACTGCCCTGGAGCGTCTGCCTCACGTTTTGTGCTCGAGTCTCTCAGGTGGAACCTCGACCCTACGAGCTCCTGTCTCCGGGGGTCAAGGGTGCCGGCGCTGACACAATGGTGCAAAGGCGTCCCGGCATCAGGCTAATGCGGCATGCACAGCCAGTTCTGCCTCTGTTCCCATGGCAACAATCAGGACACGGAGCCAGGTCACGACAATGCTGAAGAATTGCTGGACTGCAGTGATAACTTGATTTGCACAGCACTGACTCGAAGCTAAAACAGCCTCACCCAAAGCTTCAACCCCAGTGTAAATAAAGCTGTAAAAATCCAAATTTGGCTCCGAGATTGATTCTACCTGCTAAATAAAAACGTCACAATGATTTGAGCTCTATTTATCACAAGGCTCAAATTAAATTCAACGGCCAGAGGTGATCACACGCCATCAGCTGCCTGCACTGGGCAGTCGTTCACTGGCCAGCCACTCCGAAATTCTTAACAAGATTTCATGTAAATTGTGAACCAGAATTTTGTTGCCAAGACTGACCTTGTGAACTACTCTCGTGCGACACGAGGACAGTCTTTTTTTTTTATTTTTAAAAAGGTGACAGCTACTTGTGACACCGTCGTCTATATAATAGATAATATATTTTTGACATTGTCCCTTGTGTTCAGCATATAGGAAGAGTTGGTGAAATTAAAAAATGTACCCTTCTCGACTTAACACCCCACCCCTTCAATTAATTATACAGGACACCATTCCCAGAAATCAATTGGAGATTAATTTTTGATGAGTCCGCAGTGAAAAGTGTCACAATCCTTAACTGCCTTATTTAACTGTGGCCAGCCCTCAAAGCATCACACAGTTTCCTCAGTTGTGGCACCGCCAGCAAAGACTCCAATTACTATTAAAATGGCACAGATCTGAAGCAGATACCGGGGGAGATCACATTAGGGTGGACACCTAATGAGTGGGGTCAAATAATATGACTTGCATCCACCCTAATTGGAAGGGTGGACTTCAATTGACCGCAGAATCAACCATTCACTCAAGAATCCACCTTTGATTACCAGTACTTCTCATATTGCGCACCTATCACAACTAAATAAACATCCCCACCATCGGCCTAATCTCGACAGCAACTTGAATTAGTGAATGGATTGGTGAAAATATAAACAAGCGCTGGTTGAAACAGCTGGACTCTGCAAGAATAAAAAGCACTTCCAGTAAATACTCCAGGCCAAAGTGCTGCTATTTAATCTCCTCCAACCCCCGTTGCTAAGGACACCTCACTTACCATGGCAACAAGAGGCGAGACACTCCTGCTCACCAGTCCCCTTGGCGCTACTGAACTGATCTCTGCGGAGGCCACAGGCAGAAGCAGCAACTGCGGCCCACGCAAATTCATGATGTGTGTCTGTGTGTAATTCAGTAAATGCAGGCACAGGCAGTGAGCTGAGTGCCCCGTCTGATCATTAGCAAACGAGTGCTTTGCTCACCTGTGCAGACCTCTTTTTTCGCTACCTTGCAATCAGTGGAGCACTTCAGCAATTGACTGGAGTGCAGCACGTACTTGGTAGCAGATCCTCCTTCACCCTTTTGCAGACTAGACGCTACACAAGTAAGCTTCCTGAAATCCCAGTCCTCTTTTGCAACAATTTGGTTTAGCCAGCGCACATTATACATTCCACCATTTAAAAAAATCAAACAAGGCTTAAAACCTCAAGCTAAACTCTGGCCGAACCCAGTACCCAGATGATTAATGACGAGCGTGGCGAGGGCACCAGAAATTAACTTACTCTCTTCTTGGGCAAAGGCCCATCCATCTACAGAAGAGAGTGGGGGGGGGGGGGGGGGGGGGGGGGGGGTAAGAAAGTTACACGACAGGCAGGCAATATCTGAAAAGAAAACCCAGCAGCTGAACGACACTGATTGAACCATATGATTTTCTATTCTAGTCAAGACACTCGGGAGACAGTGTACCTCCTGCCAGTCTCCACTAGATCCTGACATGATCTTCTCAACCTATTTTTGATGTGTCTGCACTGAGATGCAAAGCTCCCACCTGGCCTATAACTTGAAATCAAAGCGCGAGTTCTTGTGGGCACCTAAATGGGATAAAATTGTCACGTGTAAGCAAAAACGCTCTTTAAGGCTACTCCCAAATAACGTTGCAGATGAGACGATTTATGCTTGGGGTGGGGTAAGGATGAAAATTAAAGGCCATCACCGCCAATTTAAATTTTAACGGCCAACAGTAATCAGAAACAAAGTGTTGCCATTTTGGTCACAAAAGCTGGGGGAAATTACAATGCTGGTTTATGTTGGAACGAGAGATGCATAAAACATGCCCAATCCAAGAATGGCACGAGTTTGATGCAAAGTAACGCTCCCTCCACTTTGCTCCAATATGCATTATCCTAACCGTTCAAATTCTGACTTGTTCTAGTGCGGAGGCGGGTGGTGCAGGGGTATCATCACTGGACTTTGTCCGAGAAGAAGAATCCAGAGACCCGGGGTAGTGCTCCGGGGACTGGGTTCCAATCCCGCTACTGCAGATGGTGAAATTTGAATTCAATAAAAATCTGGAATTAAAAGTCTAACATAAAACAGAGAACATAGAAAAATACAGCACAGAACAGGCCCTTTGGCCTGCGATGTTGCGCCGAACCTTTGTCCTAGATTAATCATAGATTATCATAGAATTTACAGTGCAGAAGGAGACCACCCGGCCCATCGAGTCTGCACCAGCTCTTGGAAAGGGCACCCTACCCAAGGTCAACACCTCCACCCTATCCCCACAACCCAGCAACCCCACCCAACACAAAGGGAAATATTGGACGGCAATTTATCAAGGCCAATCCACCTAACCTGCACATCTTTGGACTGTGGGAGGAAACCGGAGCACCCGGAGGAAACCCACGCACACACGGGGAGGATGTGCAGACTTCACACAGACAGTGACACAAGCCGGAATCGAACCTGGGACCCTGGAGCTGTGAAGCAATTGTGCTATCCACAATGGTACCATGCTGCCCTTAAGAACAAATTAATCTACACTATATCATTCTACCGTAATCCATGTACCTATCCAATAGCTGCTTGAAGGTCCCTAATGTTTCTGACTCAACTACTTCCACAGGCAGTGCATTCCATGCCCCCACTACTCTCTGGGTAAAGAACCTACCTCTGACATCCCCCCTATATCTTCCACCATTCGCCTTAAATTTATGTCCCCTTGTAATGGTTTGTTCCAGCCGGGGAAAAAGTCTCTGACTGTCTACTCTATCTATTCCCCTGATCATCTTATAAACCTCTTATCAAGTCGCCCCTCATCCTTCTCCGTTCTAATGAGAAAAGGGCTAGCACCCTCAACCTTTCCTCGGAAGACCTACTCTCCATTCCAGGCAACATCCTGGTAAATCTCCTTTGCACCTTTTCCAAATCTTCCACATCCTTCCTAAAATCAGGCGACCAGAACTGTACACAGTACTCCAAATGTGGCCTTATCAAGGTTTTGTACAGCTGCATCATCACATCACGGTTCTTAAATTTAATCTCTCTGTTAATGAACGCTAGCACACCATAGGCCTTCTTCACAGCTGTATCCACTTGAGTGGCAACTTTCAAAGATGAATGAACATAGACCCCAAGATCTCTGTGCTCCTCCACATTGCCAAGAACCTTACCGTTAACCCTGTATTCCGCATTGAAATTTGTCCTTCCAAAATGGACAACCTCACACTTTTCAGGGTTAAACTCCATCTGCCACTTCTCAGCCCAGCTCTGCATCCTATCTATGTCTCTTTGCAGCCGACAACAGCCCTCCTCACTATCCACAACACCACCAATCTTCGTATCGTCTGCAAATTTACTGACCCACCCTTCAACTCCATCATCCAAGTCATTAATGAAAATCACAAACAGCAGAGGACCCAGAACTGATCCCTGTGGTACGCCACTGGTAACTGGGATCCAGGCTGAATATTTGCCATCCACCACCACTCCCTGACTTCTATCGGTTAGCCAGTTTGTTATCCAAGTGGCCAAATTTCCCACTATCCCATGCCTTCTTACTTTCTGTATAAGCCTACCATGGGGAACCTTATCAAACACCTTACTAAAATCCATGTACACTACATCCACTGCTTTACCTTCATCCACATGTTGGTCACCTCCTCAAAGAATTCAATAAGACTTGTAAAGGCAAGACCTACCCCTCACAAATCCGTGCTGACTATCCCTAATCAATCAGTGTCTTTCCAGATGCTCAGAAATCCTATCCTTCAGTACCTTTTCCATTACTTTGCCTACAACCGAAGTAAGACTAACTGGCCTGTAATTCCCAGGGTTATCCCTATTCCCTTTTTTGAACAGGGGCACGACATTCGCCACTCTCCAATCCCCTGGTACCACCCCTGTTGACGGTGAGGACGAAAAGATCATTGCCAACGGCTCTGCAATTTCATCTCTTGCTTCTCATAGAATCCTTGGATATATCCCGTCAGGCCCGGGGACTTGTCTATTCTCAAGTTTTTCAAAATGCCCAACACATCTTCCTTCCTAACAAGTATTTCCTCGAGCTTACCAGTCTATTTCACAACTGTCCTCTCCAACAATGTGGCCCCTCTCATTTGTAAATACTGAACAAAAGTACTCGTTCAAGACCTTTCCTATCTTTTCAGACTCAATACACAATCTCCTGCTCTGTCCTTGATTGGACCTACCCTCGCTCTAGTCATTCTCATATTTCTCACATATGTGTAAAAGGCCTTGGGGTTTTCCTTGATCCTACTCGCCAAAGATTTTTCATGGCCTCTCTTAGTTCTCCTAATCCCTTTCTTCAGTTCCCTCCTGACTATCTTGTATCCCTCCAGCGCCCTGTCTGAACCTTGTTTCCTCAGCCTTACGCAAGTCTCCTTCTCCCTCTTAACAAGACATTCAACCTCTCTTGTCAACCATGGTTCCCTCACTCGACCACCTCTACCCTGCCTGACAGGGACATACATATCAAGGACACGTAGTACCTGTTCCTTGAATAAGTTCCACATTTCACTTGTGTCCTTCCCTGACAGCCTATGTTCCCAACTTATGCACTTCAATTCTTGTCTGACAACATCGTATTTACCCTTCCCCCAATTGTAAACATTGCCCTGTAGCACGCACCTATCCCTCTCCATTACTAAAGTGAAAGTCACAGAATTGTGGTCACTATCTCCAAAATGCTCCCCTACTAACAAATCTATCACTTGCCCTGGTTCATTACCAAATCCAATATGGCCACTCCTCTGGTCGGACAATCTACATACTGTGTTGGAAAAGCTTCCTGGACACACTGCACAAACACCACCCCATCCAAACTATTTGATCTAAAGAGTTTCCACTCAATGTTTGGGAAGTTGAAGTCACCCATGACTACTTACTACCTTGTGACTTCTGCACCTTTCCAAAATCTGTTTCCCAATCTGTTCCTCCACATCTCTGCTACTATTGGGGGGCCTACAGAAAACTCCCAACAAGGTGACTGCTCCTTTCCTATTTCTGACTTCAACCCATACTACCTCAGTAGGCAGATACTCCTCAAACTGCCTTTCTGCAGCTGTTATACTATCTCTAATTAACAATGCCACCCCCCACCTCTTTTACCACCTTCCCTAATCTTATTGAAACATCTATAACCAGGGACCTCCAACAACCATTTCTGCCCCTCTTCTATCCAAGTTTCCGTGATGGCCACCACATCGTAGTCCCAAGTACCGATCCATGCCTTAAGTTCACCCACCTTATTCCTGATGCTTCTTGCATTGAAGTATACACACTTCCACCCATCTCCGTGCCTGCAAGTACTCTCCTTTGTCAGTGTTCCCTTCCCCACTGCCTCACTACACGCTTTGGCGTCCTGAATATCGGCTACCTTAGTTGCTGGACTACAAATCCGTTTCCCATTTCCCTGCCAAATTAGTTTAAACCCTCCCGAAGAGTACTAGAAAACCTCCCTCCCAGGATATTGGTGCCCCTCTGGTTCAGATGCAACCCGTCCTGCTTGTACAGGTCCCACCTTCCCCAGAATGCGCTCCAATTATCCAAATACCTGAAACCCTCCCTCCTACACCATTCCTGCAGCCACGTGTTCAGCTGCACTCGCTCCCTATTCCTAGCCTCGCTATCACGTGGCACCGGCAACAAACCAGAGATGACAACTCTGTCTGTCCTGGCTTTTAACTTCCAGCCTAACTCCCTCAATTCATTTATTACCTCCACACCCCTTTTCCTACCTACGTCGTTGGTACCAATGTGCACCACGACTTCTGGCTGCTTCCCCTCCCCCTTAAGGATCCTGAAGACACGATCCGAGACATCCCTGGCCCTGGCACCCGGGAGGCAACATACCTTCCGGGAGTCTCGCTCGTGACCACAGAATCTCCTATCGATTCCCCTAACCATTGAATCTCCTACAACTATTGCTTTTCTATTTTCCCCCCTTCCCTTCTGAGCCCCAGAGCCAGACTCCGTGCCAGAGACCTGGCCGCTAGGGCCTTCCCCCGGTATGTCATCCCCCCAACAGCATCCAAAATGGTATACTTGTTTTGAAGGAGAACGGCCACGAGGGATCCCTGCACTGCCTGCCTGTTTGTTTTCTTTTCCCTGACTGTAACCCAGCTCTCTTGTCCTGTACCTTGGGTGTGGCTACCTCCCTGTAACTCTTTTCTATAACCCCCTCTGCCTCCCGGATGATCCGAAGTTCATCCAGCTTCAGCTCCCTAACACGGTCTCTGAGGAGCTGGGGTTAGGTGCACTTCCCGCAGGTATAGTCAGCGGGGACACCGGTGGTATCCCTCACCATCCACATCCAACAGGAGGAGCATGCAACTGGCCTAGCCTCTATTCCCTCTTACCATACAGAATATATCTGCCCTGTGGACCAACTGGACCTCCGCCTCTGCTCCCAGTCAGCTGCACTCTCTGTAAACTCCTGGCTCCCTTCTCGCTCTTTGCGGAAATGTAGGAAACGAAATGAAAGGAGCACCTTACTCCCGCCTCACCTAACTCCCTCAGTCACCAAACTCTCACTATAGCACTCAAATGCACCAAATTCAGCAAACGATGACCATGAAACCATTGTCGATTTTTACTAATGTCCCTTAAGAGAAAGAAATCTGCCATACTTACCTGGTCTGGCCTACAAGCAACTCCAAATGCACAGCAACGTGGTTGACTTTAAATGCCCTTTTAAATGCTGTGCAAACCACTAAATTCAAGGGCAATTAGGGATCTGTTTAATACTGGCACAGCCAGCGATGCTCACATCCCATGAATGAATAAAATAAAAATCCCAACTCCCACATCAACTATTCCAGTGAATGAACATTCCAATCTTAGCATCCAATTGTGGGATGCTTTGCGCCATGGTTCACGTCCAAGAGGAAATTTTTATTGAGAATAACTAACTTCGTTTCTACTCAATCCTCAAGAGACGGAAACAGTTTGTCTAACGCATTTTAGCGCACCGTCTCTCCACGAAGCCACTAGCTATTTCGTTGTTATCTTTTTATTCCATGCGGACTGACGAATGAGTGAATAGGATTATATTCTGTCCAACAGCAGAGACGCAGTAGATGTGCTCTGTTATCAATAGTTGCTTAGCAGCAACCCAAGGCTTTCTAGAAGGGGAGCGGTGACACCAAGCAGGGAGTTAAGAGAAGAACATCACAGACATTTATTGTCGCTTTTGGTTTAAATGCTCTGGGCAGATAAATTTCCACGGGTTTGAAAATAAATTGGTGGTCAGAATACCCCCACTGTCGGATTAATGGCCTCCATGCTTAATTCATACTAATGAGGTGAGAAATTGAAAATACTGCTGCATCGCGACAGATTCAATGTGAATTGAATGTTCAGAAAAATTGTAATACTGTTAACCTTCCAGCATTTTGAAAATGCTAATGTAAGTATTGCAGATTCTGGGCATTCCTTACTTGACAGTCAGCCATTAGCAAGGTTATCGCAAAGTATTGAAGAGCTGAAACAGGCCATTCAACCCATTACACCCATGCCTGTGTTCATACTCCACCCGAGCCTCCTTTTATCCTACTTCATTTTGTCTTCTATTTCTTCCCCCCTCCCTCCTGTTATAAAGCTTCCATTGCTGCTAGTCACCTCAACTACTACCTGTGGTGGCAGCTTTTACCTTGGGTCAAGACATTTCTCCCGAATTCCCTATCGGATGTATTAGTGCCGATCTAGACACGGTTTGCATTTATATGTCCGGCGGCAGAACGGTAGCATTGTGGATAGCACAATTGCTTCACAGCTCCAGGGTCCCAGGTTCGATTCCGGCTTGGGTCACTGTCTGTGCGGAGTCTGCACATCCTCCCCGTGTGTGCGTGGGTTTCCTCCGGGTGCTCCGGTTTCCTCCCATAGTCCAAAGATGTGCAGGTTAGGTGGATTGGCCATGATAAATTGCCCTTAGTGTCCACAATTGCCCTTAGTGTTGGGTGGGGTTACTGGGTTCTAGGGATAGGGTGGAGGTGTTGACCTTGGGTAGGGTGCTCTTTCCAAGAGCCGGTGATGACTCGATGGGCCGAATGGCCTCCTTCTGAACTGTAAATTCTATATTGCACCGGTCACAGCCACAGGATGTCCCGGGAGGTACTTTGGAAATGTAGTCAATGTTGTAACGTAACCAGAGGGCAGCACGGTGGCGCAGTGGATTAGCCCTGCTGCCTCACGGCGCCGAGGTCCCAGGTTCGATCCCGGCCCTGGGTCACTGCCCGTGTGGAGTTTGCACATTCTCCCCGTGTTTGCGTGGGTTTCGTCCCCACAACCCAAAGATGTGCAGGGTAGGTGGATTGGCCACGCTAAATTGCCCCTTAATTGGAAAAAATGAATTGGGTACTCTAAATTTTTTTTTAAATGTAACGTAACCAATTTGCACACAGCAAGCTCCTACAAACAGTAATGTGATGGCTACCAGATAAGCTGTTTTATGTAATATTGGTTGAGTGATAAATATTGGCCAGGGCACCAGTACCCCCTTGCCCCTCTTCGAAACAGTGCCACAGGATCCTTTATGTCTGAATGAAGACATCTCCACAAGAGCACTGCTGCTTCACCGGTGCGACCACCTTTACTTTTGTGTTCAGGTTTCTCAACTGCAACTTGCAGCCAATGAATATTTTTCAGCATAGTCGCCGTCCTAACGTGGCAAGCAATTTGCACCAAACAGCAATGTGATAACGACCAGGTAATGTGTGTTTGTGATGTAGACTGAGAATCAATATTGGCCAGGACACCGGGGAATACAGCCCTGCGCTTCTCCAGTTTTGTGGTTTTTCTGCTCACGGGTGGGCACTTGAACCCATTACTTTCTGGCTCAGGAGGTGAGAGAGTCGCCAACGGGGGCCACTGCCCGACCCCAAATCTTAAAAACCTCAATTTCTGCTCGCGTCCTCAAGCGGAATCATGTCTCTCGTTACATAATCATAAAGACCTCTCTGTCAGGTCACCCTCAACCTTCTCCTTTTCCAGAGAAAAGAGCCCCGAGCTCGTCCAATCTTTCATGCCAGGCATAACTGCTGAGTTCCGATATCATCCTTATAAAAAAAAAGATTTAAGAGTGCCCAATTATTTTTTTCCCCCCCAATTAAGGGACAATTTAGTGTGGCCAATCCACCTAAACTGCAACATCGTTTTGGGTTGTGGGGGGTGAGACCCACGCAGACACGGGGCGAATGTGCAAACTCCACATGGACAGTGGAGTTCTGATACCATCCTAATAAATCTCTCTGTGCATCTCCCGCAGTGCCTCGGTAAACTGTTGATAATATGGAGACCAGAACTCTGCACAGTTTCCGAGCCTGGTCAGAGACGCACATCCTCTTGAGCAGCTGCGCTCTCTAAACACAATTTAAATATGGGTGGAGCGGTAGCACAGTGGTTAGCACTGTCGCTTCACAGCGCCAGGGTCCCAGGTTCGATTCCCACTTGGGTCACTGTCTGTGCGGAATCTGCGCGTTCTCCCAGTGTCTGCGTGGGTTTCCTCCGGGTGCGCCGGTTTCCTCCCACAAGTCCCGAAAGACATGCAGATTAGGTGAATTAGACATTCTGACATCTCCCTCCGTGTACCCGAGCAGGCGCCTGAGTGTGGAGACTAGGGGCTTTTCACAGTAACTTCATTGTGGTGTTAATGTACTTGTGACAATAATAAACATTATTCTAAACTGATTAATACAGCATTCTTCTATCTTTTTCCCTAGTCAGTCGTTGGTGGGTCTTCCCTGGTCATCGGTCTTTGCGCCTTTGGGAGGTTTAGACCGTGTTGTGTGTTTTGGGGGCCGCCAAGTCAGTGCAAGGGACTTGGAACCAGCGAAGGACCGGCTCATGTCTCAGGGCTTTCATACGCTCGAGAGTGGTAATTATTGATGCACAGCCAGGAGTGCTTCACCCCCGCGGGGCACCAGTGTGGCAGTCTATATTTACACAAACACACAAACCATCTGTGCCAACAATTTCAGTCCCAGAGATTAGAGTTATTGATTTTTGGGGGTGGGGGATATTTTATTTTATTTTTTTTTTAAACTTGCGTCAGCCCTCCCACCCCTCCCCTGCTTTCAAAACATACCTTTAGATTTAAGCCCGCTGCTTTCATCATCAGAGCCACTGTCAGACTCAAAGAGATCCCTGAACTCTTTCTTGTCTTTCTCTTTGCTCTCCTGCACCTTCCTGCGTTTGATCTCGGGGAAATTCAGCTCTTCCAGCTGGTCGGGAGAAGAGGCGAGAGCATGAAATATAAAATAAGCATTTACTACAAAGTCCGCTTTAAATGCACCGACTTAAAACACCAAGCGAGCAGGGTCGCATCAAACGCCTTTCCCTATCTGCGTAGAGACACTAGTGAGCGGAGACGAACGAAGGCTTTCTTCAAAGTGACATTCATTTAAGACTCATTTGCTTTGGGGGGGGGGGGGGGGGGGGGGGGCGGGGGGGAGGGGTGGAGAGAGAGAGAGAGAGAGAGAGAGAGTGTAGATCCCTGAAGCAACCTGACCAATCCCAAACTCTGTCTCTCTGGCACCAATCAGGCAAACTCAAGACATAGAATTTACAACGCAGAAGGAGGCCATTCGGCCCATCGCGTCTGCACCGGCTCTTGGAAAGAGCACCCTACTCAAGACCATGCCCCCACCCCATCCCCGTAATCCAGTAACCCCACTTAACCTTTTTGGACACTAAGGGCAAATTTAGCACGGTCAATCCACCTAACCCGCACACATCTTTGGACATGCAAAATAAAAATAGATGGAACACACAAAACAAAATCAGTAATTTGCGACCTCCTAGCGAGGGGAATGAAGCCCGACCTGGGGTGCTTCTGGACACATTTTTCCTCCCTTTGAAACAGTCACCTCCTTTCCGAACCATCTAGCCCAGATAATGAAAAGGAACACGGAATTCTGTCAATTAAATGCGCTTGGAAAGATTGGTTCAGCTCAGTTATATGAGACAGCTGAACCAACAAACTTGTGAAAGACTAATGATTGATGGATTAATGGCTCGCACACTGGAGACGTAAAAACGTCTTCAAAGTAAGGAGGCTAACTACACGGACTTCCAACTTTGACCATTTTGTTTCCTAAAAGTCTCATCGATGGTTCTATTTAACAAAAACAAGATTGATCTTAATATGACGGGTCCTCCCAGGGCCAGGTGTATAGACGGCCCACAGTTACAGCCTTGGTCCAAGAGTTGACATTTATAAGTGGCTGACATCTACGACTCGATCTTTTGAGCTCTTAACAATTACGTCACTGAAGATCAGTAGGATTCGTGTAAATACCTGACAGTTGTACAAGCACAAATATTTTCTCCTACTAGTCATAGATTTTTACAGCATGGAAACAGGCCCTACTTGTCCATGCCGCCCAGCTTTTACCACTAAGCTAGTCCCAATTGCCCACATTTGGCCCAATTTCCTCTATGCCCAGCTTTCCCACATAACTGCGTCTAAATACTTTTTAAAAGAGAAAATTGTACCCACCTCTACCGTTCCAGGCACTCACTACCCTGTGTGTGAAACAGTTGCCCCTCTGGTCTCTTTTGTATCTCTCCCCTCTCACCTTAAACCTAAGCCCTCTAGTTTTAGACACCCCTACCGTTGGGAAAAGATGTTGCCTTATCTATGCCCCTCAGTATTTTATAGACCTCCATAAGATCACCCCTAAACGTCCTACGCTCCAGGGAAAAAAGTCCCAGTCTATCCAGCCTCTCCTTAGAACTCCGACCATCGAGTCCTGGTAGCATCCTAGTAAATCTTTTCTGCACACTTTCTAGTTTAACAATATCCTTCCTATAATAGTGACCAGAACTGTGCACAGTATTCCAAGTGTGGCCTCACCAAAGTCTTGTACAACTTCAACAAGACGTCCCAACTCCTGTATTCAATGTTCTGGTGGCCGCTATGTATTTTAAACTCTTCTCATTTAATTAGGTGCAGAAACTGAATATCCTTTACTGTGGATCTTTAATTTGGTTAAGCTAATGCGGCTCAGATTTAATGCAGTTTTTATCAAACATATTTTATTCTCCATTCGCACTCTTCTGAAAGCCATGGATGTTTTCTTTTTATTTGGTCATGGGATGTGGGCGTCGCAGGCCGGGCCAACATTTGTTGCCCATCCCAGAGGAGCATTTAAGTGTTAACCACATTGCTGTGGGTCTGGAGTCACATGTAGGCCAGACCAGGTAAGGACGGCAGATTTCCTTCCCTAAAGGACATTAGTGAACCAGATGAGTTTTTACGACAGTCGACAACGGTCATCACAATACTTTTAATTCCAGATTTTATTTTGTATCGAATGCTAGTGGGGAGGAATGGTAGCTCAGTGGTTAGCACTGTTGCCCCATAGCGCCAGGGTTCGATTCCCGGCTTGGCTGACTGTCTGTGCGGAGTCTGCACGTTCTCCCCGTGTCTGCGTGGGTTTCCTCCGGGTGCTCCGGTTTCCTCCCACAGTCCAAAGAGGTGCAGATAAGGTGGGGTTATGGGGTTACAGAGACAAGGTGGGGGACGGGGCCTAGGTGGGTGCTCTTTCAGAGGGTGGTGCAGACCCGACTTAATTGGAGGTGCAGACCTGATGGGCTGAATGGCCTCCTACCTCACTGCAGGGAGTCTATGGTTCTATGCTTTATATAAATCGTTAATTAAAAGTTCTGATGATTTGTCCAACAGGGGTTATGACATGCAAGCTTGTCAACACACTTCAACCTACCCTCTCCTTGCCAGTGATCTCCAGCGCCAACTCCTTGTCCCTCAGTTTCTTCCAGCTGCTGTAGTACTTCTGCAGAGGGGTACCTTCCTCTTTCAGCACCTTCTCCCACAATGCCTGACTCACACAAACAAAAGAGGCTCATTAGGGCAAAGACTAAACCAAGGAAATTCGTTACAAAAGACCTGGCGACTGGATTGCCATGAAGGTTTTGCAAATTCTAAACTACCTT
The DNA here is from genome assembly GCF_047496885.1 of Scyliorhinus torazame. Classification (NCBI taxonomy): domain Eukaryota; kingdom Metazoa; phylum Chordata; class Chondrichthyes; order Carcharhiniformes; family Scyliorhinidae; genus Scyliorhinus; species Scyliorhinus torazame. The sequence continues at coordinate 12,167,414 of NC_092722.1, forward strand.
GCACTCTAAACAAAGCAACTTAACAACATCACCAACCACTGGAGAAAGTAGGAAAGAAGCTTCATGGTTCTGTGGTGCTTTTATTCATATTTCGAAGAAAAATCAATAACGAGCATTGTGGGATCTCAGGAGACCGCAAAGTATTCCTGAAGTTTTGCTGCTGCCGGAACGCCGTGAGGATAGGCAGCAAATACACACAGCAACTTGCCCCAGACAGCGATGCCATTAAACCACCATTTAATCGGCAATGAAAATAGAAAATGCTGGAAATACTCAGCAGACCTGGCAACATCTGCGGAGAAAGAAACAGAGTTAATGTTTCAGGTCGACGGGAGAGTAAATGGTGAAAAAGGTGATGCGGCGAGCCAAGAAATAAAGGATGTGCCTCGTGGAGGTGTGAATGGCTGGATCCCGAACAGATCCCATCCAATCCCAAAGTAATGGAAACAGGAAAGGTGGGAGAGAAAGAAACCAGTCAGACAAAAAAAAAAAAATGGGGGCAGAGGTTTCTGACCTAAAATTATTGGACTCAATGGTGAGTCCAGACTATCATCTGTGTATAATACGAGTAGATCTTCATCATCTGTATTTGTATTACAAGTTTTACTGTTGTAGCTCTAGCATCCGACCAGCAGGTGGTGCAAGTATGCAGGCACATGGCCTGGACGCACCATGTGTTCCAGGACAAGGTGTTAGTAAGGAGTTGATAGCAGTCACATATTGGAGTAGCTCTGTCGTATCTTAGTGTAAGTTAGTGTTGGAACATTATTTCCAACTGTATTAATCTTAAGACATTACAGTAATCCGTTAGAGTGGTGTTAGTAATAAATAGTTTTGTTGGAAAACAAAGTCAAATGTTCTTTTGTTAACACTACCAGATCAAGGTTCAACTTCAGCATAATCAAAGAACATTGCACAGGAGGCTGCGATGTGCCGAATCGGAAGATGGAGTTGTCGTTCTCCCGAGCTTGCGTCGAGCTTCACTGGAACTCTACAGCAGGCAGGAAGGTCAGAGTGCGAGGAAGGCGGAGAATCAAAATGACGGGTGCCGGGAAGGTCGGACCACGCTTGCAGACTGAGTGGAGGTGTTCCGCAAAGCGGTCACCCAGTTTACATTTGGTCTTCCCACTTTTTCCTTCGTCTTGTTTAATCTATTTACTACCTATTGGATCAAAGACGATTGGCGGCCTAGCCTGTGCTTCCTTGAATAGACCCAGGAGGTTTATTTTTGTCGTGAGAGTGTTTTTAAGAAATGGGTGTTTATAAATGGGTATGTACATAAATATCTGTAGTGAGAGTACCTTTAAGAAATGGGTGTTTAGGGCCTGATAATGGGGGGAGACTTTAACACCGTGTTGGATCCGGCACTGGATCGCTCCAGGTCTAGGACGGGTAGGAAGCCGGCGGCGGCTAGTGTTGAGGGGATTTATGGCCCAAATGGGAGGGGTGGACCCTTGGAGATTTGCAAGGCCGGGGGCTAGGGAATTTTCATTCTTCTCACATGTCCATAAGGCTTAATCTCCTTGATCCTGAAGCGGGACAAGGATCCCCTGCAATGTGGGTCTTACAGACCGATTTCCTTGCTAAATGTAGATGCCAAGGTGCTGGCAAAGGTCTTAGCCACGAGGATTGAGGATTGTGTGCCGCAGATCATCCATGAAGACCAGACTGGGTTTGTGAAGGGGAGGCAGTTGAACGCGAATGTGCGGAGGCTTTTGAACGTTATCATGATGCCGGCGAGGGAGGGGGACGCGGAGATAGTGGTGGCGATGGACGCTGAGAAAGCCTTCTATAGGGTAGAGTGGGGGTACCTGTGGGAGGTGCTGAAGAGGTTCGGGTTTGGGGAGGGGTTTGTCAGGTGGGTTAGGCTGTTGTATGAGGTCCTGATGGCGAGTGTGGCCACAAATAGGAGGAGATCAGAGTACTTTCGGTTGCACCGAGGGACGAGACAGGGGTGTCCCCTGTCCCCCTTGCTCTTCGCACTGGCGATTGAACCCCTGGCTGTGGCACTGAGAGAGTCGAGGAACTGGAGGGGGTTGGTGCGGGGTGGGGAGGAGCATAGGGTGTCGCTTTATGTGGACGACCTGCTGTTGTATGTGGTGGACCCGGTGGGAGGAATGCCAGAGGTAATGAGGATCCTTAGGGACTTCGGGGACTTTTCGGGGTACAAGTTCAATATGGGGAAGAGCGAGCTGTTCGTAGTTCAGCTAGGGGACCAGGAGAGCTCCCACTAAAAAGGGCGGAGAGGAGCTTCAGATATTTGGGGGTCCAGATGGCCAGGAGCTGGGGGGCCCTGCATAGGCTTAACTTTACAAGGCTGGTGGAGGAAATGGAGGAGGAGTTCAAGAGGTGGGACGTGTTGCCGCTGTCCTTGGCGGGTAGGGTGCAGTCAATCAAAATGACGGTGCTCCCAAGGTTTTTGTTCCTGTTCCAGTGCCTCCCCATGTTTATCCCGAAGGCTTTTTTTAGGCGGGTTAACAGGAGTATAATGGGGTTTGTGTGGGCGCGAGGGACTACCGAGGGTGAGACGGGTGTTCCTGCAGCGGAGTAGAGATAGGGGGGGCTGGCGCTGCCCAACCTCTGTGGGTACTACTGGGCCGCCAATGCGACAATGGTGCGCAAGTGGGTGATGGAGGGGGAGGGGGCTTCTTGGAAGCGGCTGGAGACGGCGTCCTGTGTGGGTACGAGTCTGGGGGTGCTGGCAACGGCGCCGCTCCCTCCAAGGAGGTATACCACGAGCCCGGTAGTGGCGGCGGCCCTCAAAATTTGGGGGCAGTGGAGGCGGCATAGGGGGGAAGTTGGGGCCTCGGCACGGACCCCATTACGGGGGAACGACCGGTTCGCCCCAGGAAGAACAGGTGGAGGGTTTTCGGGGTGGCACAGGGCAGGGATACGAAAGTTGGGGGACCTGTTTGTGGACGGGAAGTTTGCGAGCTTGGCTGAGCTGGAGAAGTACGGGCTCCCCCCCAGGGAACACCTTCAGGTACTTACAGGTAAGGGCGTTTGCCAGACAGCAGGTGGTGGAATTCCCGCGGCTACTGCCACACACAGTACAGGACAGGGTACTTTCAGGGGGGGGTGGGTGGGAGTGGGGAAGATCTCGGAAACTTACCAGGTGATGCAGGAGGAGGAGGAGGCCTCGGTGGTGGAGTTGAAAGGTAAGTGGGAGGAGGAGTTGGGAGAGGAGATCGATGCCCTAGGGAAGGTGAACTCTTCCTCTTCGTACGAGAGGCTCAGCCTCATACAGTTTAAAGTGCTGCACAGGGCACACATGACCGGGACAAGGATGAGCCGGTTCTTTGGGGGTGAGGACAGGTGTGTTAGGTGCTCAGGGAGCCCAGCAAATCAAACCCATATGTTCTGGGCATGCCCAGCGCTGGAAGAATTTTGGAAGGGCGTAGTGAGGACGGTGTCGAGGGTGGTAGGATCCAGGGTCAGACCGGGCTGGGGGCTCGCAATATTTGGGGTGGCAGAGGAGCCGGGAGTGCAGGAGGCGAAAGAGGTCGGAATTCTGGCCTTTGAGTCCCTGGTAGCCCGGCGAAGGATTCTCCTTCAGTGGAAAGATGCGAGGCCCCCAAGCGTGGAATCCTGGATCAGCGATAGGGCAGGGTTCATTAAATTGGAGAGGGTGAAATCCGCCTTGAGAGGGTCGGTACAAGGGTTCTTTAGGCGGTGGCAACGGTTCTTAGACTTTCTGGCAGAACGATAGACATTGGTCAATGGCAGCAGCAGCTCGGGGGGGGGGGGGGGTTACTTTATCTTTGTTTATGTTATTTACACTGGAGGGTCTGAGGGGGTGTATACACCTGTTGTGTTAAGTCGGGGTGTTAATGTTAATTTATTATTTATGTACCGGGGGGGGGGGGGGGGGGGGGTTAGGGGGTTGCTTTTTTAGATTGTGTTTTGTACTTAACCCTGTTGGGTTCTTTTTTCTTTCTCATTTTGTTATTGATATTTTATGAAAACCTTTAATAAAAATTATTTTTTTTAAAAAACGAAATGGGTGTTTACCACTGCAGTGATGTCAGAGAGTGGGTGGAGCTGGGCTGTCTGTCAGCTTTTTACTTTTGTTTTGGGCTGTTTGCTGCCGGTTGTGTTTTAGTTTCATTTTCAGAGCTGGATAGCTGCAGTCACAGCCGGAAGGTATATGAGTTTCGCTCTGTAATCTAAAGACTGTAAATCGATCCTGGTGATTTAAAACTAATAACAGTAGTGACTTTAACCGGATGTGCTTCTGGTAAACGGTGTTTTAAGTCTTATGGATGTTAAAAGGAAAGCTTAAAGGATTACTTAGTGTTGTATTCTTTGGGGGTTGTATTTGAATTAATGGTTGCTAAGATGTTCACTGTATGTTTTAAAAAGGTTAACCTTAGTTCATAGAATAAACATTGTTTTGCTTTAAAAAATATATTTCCATTTCTGCTGTCCCACACCTGTAGAGTGGGCCGTGTGCTCCCCATACCACAATCTATTAAACGTTGTGGGTCTGGTGAACTCCATGATACACTTTGGGGTTCTCTGAACCCTGGCCCATGACATTTTTAAAACTGTAATCCAGCAAGGCAGACAAATATTTTAACCTCAGTACTGCATTGAAATGGCGGCCTAGATCGTGTGCTCCGGCCCCTGGAGAGCTCCTGAACGCACAAACAAATACTTTACATTTTCAAGCACTTGGCTGTCAATTTGAGCATCAACCAGCCAATCCCTTCTTCGTTCACTTGACCTGCTTCAGTTGGGGCTGCCGATAAGATTCATTTCATCAATATTTCAGATCACACTTGACGTTTGCTCAACCGTTTCACATGGGACTAAAAATATTTCGTGCACAAGCATCTTGGATTTCCAGATATTTGCTTGCATATCACTCGAGTCTTAAATCAATTATGCAAGAACCATAAAGTGAAGCTGGCAGCAGCCACAGGGCAGTGCCAGGCCCGGGGTTAACTGTCTATTCTTTAAGATTACAGTTCATGTCCTTCGAAGTCGGAATGTGGCGACTAGGGGCTTTTCACAGTAACTTCATTTGAAGTCTGCTTGTGACAATAAGCGATTTTCATTTCATTTCATTTCATTCATAAAACTGCTCAACTCTTAAGAGTTACTTCAAAGTGCTTATTCCAGTTAACGAATAAAAAATGATTCTAAACATGTCTACTTGATCTTTCCGATTCCAATTCTTTCCTCACATTGGGCGCAGGCTGTGACTATATGGGCAGTATACTCGCCTTTTCCTCAGGAGCTTGTGGGTTCACGTCTCATTTCAGCAACTCGAGTGCAAAAATCAAAACGTTGACAACGGCGGGGGTGCAGCTCTGGCGGGGGTGCAGCTCTGGCGGGGGTGCAGCTCTGGCGGGGGTGCAGCTCTGGCGGGGGTGCAGCTCTGGCGGGGGTGCAGCTCTGGCGGGGGTGCAGCTCTGGCGGGGGTGCAGCTCTGGCGGGGTGCAGCGCTGGCAGAGGTGCTGCCTTTCGGACGGGTACTCCCTCTCTATAAGAGATTCTACAGCACTATTCTGGAGAGGAGCGTGGGGTTATTCCCGGTGTCCTGACCGATATTTATCCTTCAATCAACATCACAAAAACCAGATGATCTGCTCACTGCCACCTTGCTGTAGCTGTGCAGAAACCTGCCTGGACAATCTCCCACATTACAACAGTGACCATACGTCAAAACTATGTGTTGGCTCCATAGTGCTTTGGAATGGTCTGGCAATAATGAAAGGTGCTATATAAATGCAAGTCTTTTTTTTAAAAAATGTGTTTGACACTAGCGATTGGGCATGAACCAGAGGTGATTTGAGGAAAGTGGTTTCGGGGTCTTCAGGAGTAACCTCAGCCGGTACGGGGATCGAACCTGTGCTGTTGGCCTCCATCCACACCACAAACCGGTTATCCAGCCAATTGACCTAAACCGGTCTGTCCCGGAATCACCAACATGTCACAATTAATTTCAAATTCTGCACAATGAATCCCGAACCAGCTCCTATTCTATAGACAATGTCCAGCGAGTAAACTGGCCAACGATTAGGCAGATCAAAATTGGTGTGTTAGGTTAGAAAGATACAAGCAAGCTGCCGCCATGAAGACTGCACTATAAATCACCAGAAAAACAGCATTAATTGATAACAGCCAACTATTATTCGTTCTGGGAGATCTTGCGGTGCAGTGGGGTAGCACCTCTGAGCCGGAAGCTCAGGGTTCGACTCTCACTTGACAGCTATGGAAGGTCCGTCCATAACACAGCCGAACAGGTCAAGTGTGAATCTGCAAATCCATCCAACGTGCCAATGACTGGCGGTAAGAGTGGGAGAATCGTCATTTCATAGCCATTCAGCCCATCGATTCAGCACCGACCCTCTGAAAGAGCGCCCATTCCCCCCCCTCCCCATAACCCAGCTCACCATTGGACACGCGAGAGGAATTCAGAATGGCCAATCCAGCCACCCAAGGCCGGGATCGAACCCGGGGGGGGGGGGGCCCCTGGCGCTGTGAGGCAGCAGTGCTAACCACTGAGCCGCTGAGACTCCTGGTCACTTGGATGTGGAGAGGCGCCTCTCGAGCTACATGACCCTGCCGACAAACTAGCGACCGATTCCAGGAATAACTAGCTATGGAAACAGTCTGCCTTAGTGCAGCACAAGATTCAGGAAGAGAATTGAAATTATTAGATCAAATATAGGGGAGGGGGCGGCGTTGTGGTTTTGTCACTGGACGAGTAATCCAGAGACCCCAGGGTAATGCGCTGGCGACCCGGGTTCAAATCCCACCAGGGCAGATGGTGAAATCTGAATTCAGTAAAAATCTGGAATTATGAGTCTAATGATGACCATGAAACCATTGTCGTTTGTTGCAAAAACCCATCTGGTTCACTAATGTTCTTCAGAGAAGGAAATCTGCTGTCCTTACCCGGTCTGGCCTACGTGACTCCAGACCCCCACATCGATGCCGTCGACTCTTAGCTGCCCCCCCCCCCCACCCCACCCCCCACTGAAATGGTCAAGTAAGACACTCGGTTTAAGGGTAGTTAGGGATGGTAAACAATGCTGGCCCAGCCCAGCGATGCCCACGTCCCCGCGAACAAACAAAAAAATAACAGGGAGGGTGGGTGAAATTCAGGTTGCACGACAGCGTCGTGTTAAACACAGTTGTACTTGGTGACACCCTCGTTGACAATCTCCAACTCTGTTTTTTTTTAAAAAATTCATTCAAGGTGTGTGGTCATTGGTTGCATTTATCGCTACCCCCAACTACTGTTGAGTAGGTGGTGGTGGTGAGCTGCCTTCTTGAACCGCTGCAGTCCGCGTGGTAGGGGCACAGACGCATTGCCGTCAGTTCCACGATAACTGGGAAGAGGATTCAGAGAGATCCGCCATGCGCACGGCATCACACCTGTGTTTATCGGCTGGCGGTCAGCAAAAACAAGTGCCTTCCGAACCCAGTGAATTATTGCAGCGCAGTGTGATGCATTATTAAATAATTTCCACTTTGTACATTGGCTGCAAACATCAGACGTGGAGGCAGTTATAAATCTTGGATTAAAATCATTACTGAGGAGCAGGTTTACTTTTAACTGCTCTGTCACAACCTGCTCAATTTATTTTGTGCGCGTTAATTAGTTCATCCCTCTCCTCGCGCTTTCCATCTTGTGCCTGTTCAATATATCCTTGTTCTGTAACCGGAAGGTGAGAAAATGAGCGACAGTCGGCCATAACGCAAATGATGTTCCATTACTCGTGCAAAGATAGTGGTCTGTTCGGAGTGTAACCCATGACAACAGCACAACCTCTAATCAGGCCCAAAACGGGGGCCGCCCACTACATCGGCCAATGGGGAGGTGCAGCGTACTGCTGTCAGGGCTGGCCTCCAATCAGTGAATTCTACAGCAAACAGCGTCGATTTTTAAAAAAGGTTTGCGTTTGCCGTCAACGCCATGCATGTGCGGCCGCCATCTTTACAGGGGGCAGTGTGCAACATGGTGTCGATGTGGGCATCACTGGCCCTGGCATTACAAATATTACAGCGCCGGCAACACTCTCTCAGGGGTCCCACAGTTTCCTTTTATCCCATTTTGATTTCCTGCACATTCTCCGTGCCTTTTTCTTCCCCCACTGTTCTTTTGGGAAGACACCTTCCTTCCAATCAACCATCCTGTCATAGCAGCACATCTAAGTGGTGTGGGAGGGATGGTTGCGTAATGAGGCCTGACCCCGACCCCGGTGGTGCTTACGTGTTGCGTGACAGAGGAAACGAGAACTGGAGCTGCAAGCAAAATTGTGGCCATCACCTGGTGGATTAGAAGCCCCCCCCCCCCCCCACCCCCCAAATCTGAAATGCCCGCACCCTGCCTGCCACGGGACTCAGAAACTGAGTGAACATAGAACATAACAGCGATGTACAGGCCCTTCGGCCCTCGATGTTGCGCCGACCTGTGAAACCACTCAAAAGCCCATCTACACTATTCCATTATCGTCCATATGTCTATCCAATGACCATTTCAATGCCCTTAGTGTTGGCGAGTCCACTACTGTTGCAGGCAGGGCATTCCACACCCTTACTACTCTCTGAGTAAAGAACGTACCTCTGACATCTGTCTTATATCTATCTCCCCTCAATTTAAAGGTATGTCCCCTCGTGCTACACATCACCATCCGAAGAAAAAGGCTCTCACTGTCCACCCTATCCAATCCTCTGAAGGGCTTTGTCTCCAGCAAATTGCAGCTTAACATTCTGCACACGGGCGGCACGGTGGCGCAGTGGTTAGCACGGCTGCCTGACAGCGCCAGGGACCCGGGTTTCATTTGACCTTGGGTGACTGTGTGTGCGGAGTTTGCACGTTCTCCCCATGTCTGCGTGGGTTTCCGCCGGGTGCTCCGGTTTCCTCCCACAGTCCAAAGATGTGGTGAGGTGAATTGGCCATGATAAATTGCCCCTTTGGTGTGTCCAACGGTTAGGTGCGATCACGGGGATAGGGCAGGGGACGGGGCCTAGGTAGGGTGCTCTTTCAGAGGGACGATGCAGACTCGATGGGCCAAATGGCCTCCTTCTGCACTGTAGGGATTCTATAGGATTATATATTTTTTTTAAGGGGCAATTTAGCGTGGCCAATTCACCTACCCTGCACATCTTTGGGTTGTGGGGGTGAGATGCACGCAGACACGGGGAGAATGTGCAAACTCCACACGGTCTGTGACCCAGGCCGGGTCAAACCTGGGTCCTTGGCGCCATGAGGCAGCAGTGCTAACCATTGCACGGCCGTGCCGTCCCTTGGGATTCGATGACATGTGCGGTCAAGTGCACTTTCACAGGCAGGTTTGGCAGCCATCTTGCTTTGGCAGGATCATAAGACCACAAAATATCGGAGAATTAGGCCATTCGGCCCATTGAATCTGTTCCTCCATTCAATCATGGCTGGTATGTTTCTCACCTCCCTTCTCCCCATAACCCCTGATCCCCTTATTAATCAAGAACCTATCTTTCGCTGTCTTAAAGACACTCAGTGACTTGGCCTCCACACCCTTCAGCGACAAAGAGCTCCACAGATTCACCGCCCTCTGACTGAAGAAATTCCTCCTCATCTCTGTTTTAAAGGATCGTCCCTTCAGTCTGAGGCTGTGCACTTGGGTTCAAGTCTCTCCTACCAGTGGAAACATCCTCTCCACGCCCACTCTATCCAGGCCTCTCAGTATTCTGTAAGTTTCAATAAGATCCCCCCCCCCCCATCCTTCGAAATTCCATCGAGTGCAGACCCAGAATCCTCAACTGCTCCTCATATGACTACCTCCGCATTCCAGGGATCATTCTTGTGAACTTCCTCTGGACCCTTTCCAAGGCCAGCACATCCTTCCTTAGATACGGGGCCCACAAATGCTCACAATATTCCAAATGGGGTCTGACCAGAGCCTTATATAGCCTCAGAAGTACATCCCTGGTCTTGTATTCTGGCCCTCTCGACATGAATGCTAACATTGCATTTGCCTTCTTAACTGCCGACTGAACCTGCACATTAACCTTAAGAGACCCGTGGACAAGGAACCCAAGTCCCTTTGTGTTTCTGATTTCCTCAGCATTTCCCCATTTAGAAAACAGTCTATGCCTCACACCTTTCCACATTGTATTCCATCTGCCAATTTTCTGCCCACTCTCTAACCTGGCCAAGTCCTCCTGCAGGCCAGCAGCACGGTTCGATTCCCGTAACAGCCTCCCCGAACAGGCGCCGGAATGTGGCGACTAGGGGCTTTTCACAGTAACTTAATTGAAGCCTACTTGTGACAATAAGCGATTTTCATTTCATTTTCATTTCACACTACCTGTCGCTCTATATATCTTTGTATCACTTGCAAACTTAACAACATAGCCCTCAGTTCCTTCTTCCAGGTTGTTAATGTATATTGTGAATAGTTATGGTCCCAGCACCGACCCCTGAGGCACACCACTTGTCACCGGCTGCCATCCTGAAAAAGACTCCTTTATCCCCACTCTCTGCCTTCTGCCAGTCAGCCAATCCTCTATCCATGCCAGTACCTTACCCCTAACACCATGGGTTACCTTATTTAGCAGACTGCTGTACGGTCCCTTGTTAAAGGCCTTCTGGAAATCCGAATACATCACGTCCACTGGTTCTCCTTTGTCTAACTTCCTCGCTGCTTTCTCATAGGATTGTAACAGATTTGTCAGACATGACCTCCCCTTGACGAAGCCGTGCTGACTCAGTCCTATTTTACCATGCACTTCCAAGTACTCCACAAATTTATCCTTAATAATGGACTCCAAAATCTTACCAACGACCAAAGTCAGGCTAAACGGCCTAAAATTTGTCATCTTCTGCCTCCCTCCCTTCTTTTTTTAAAATAAATTTAGAGTACCCAATTATTTTTTACATTTCAGGAGCAATTTAGCATGGCCAACCCACCTAACGTGCATATCTTTGGGTTGTGGGGATGAAACCCACGCAGTCAAGGGAAGAACGTGCAAACTCCATACGGACAGTGACCCAGGGCCGGGATTTGAACCGTAGGCAGCAATGCTAACCACTGTGCCACCGTGGTGGCCTCTCCCTACCTTCTAAAACAGGGGAGTTACATTAGCAATTTTCATGTCTTCTGGGACCTTCCCTGACTCCAGTGATTCCATAATGATCACCCCCAATGTCTCCACAATCTCCTGAACTATCTCCTTCAAAGCCCTGGGGTGTAGTCCATCCGTTCTGGGTGGCTAATCCACCTTTAGACCTTTCAGCTTCCCCAGCACCTTCTCTTTAGTGATGGCCACTTCACTCATCTCTGCCCCCTGACTCTCCTGAAGTTCTGGTATCGCACTGGTGTCTTCCACCATGAAGACTGATGCAAAGTACCTATTCAGTTCCTCCTCCATTTCTTTGTTCCCTATTACTACTTCTCATCCTCATTTCCAGTGGTTTTAACGTCCGTTCTTGCCTTTCTCTTACCTTTTATACATTGAAAAAAAACCCTCCCTTATTGCTTTTTTAGTTGTTCTCTGCTTGCTTTTGAAGGCTTCCCAATCCTCTGTCTTCCCACTAATCCTCGCCACATTGTATGCTTTTTCTTTTGCTCTTACGCTGTCCCTGACGTCCCCTGTTGGCCACGGTTGCCTCCCCCTCCCCTGAGCATGTTACCTCCTCCTTGGGATGAATTTCTGTTGCGCCTCCCGAATAACCCCCCAAAACTCCTGCCATTGCCGTTCCACTGTCTTCCCTGCTAGGCTCCCCTTCCAATCAACTCTGGCCAGCTCCTTCCTCATGGAGGCATAAAATTCTCATGTCTTTAACTGTAACAAGACTTTTAACCATCGGAGGTTTCAGTAGGGCTGCAAAATCGGAGGATCAACAGTCAACAATAGTCCAAGTTTCTTTCTTTTTTTTTGAGTATCTGACTGGGATTCACGGCCTATTAACTGCTCGATCATCCACTTAAATGTCAATAAAGTGATCTATTTATCATGGGTTACGTTTTTCCGTTCAACCTTCAAAGAATAAATGTGTGTTTTCATGATGTGCTATTTTAATTAAGATTTATAAGCAAATATTGATCTTGATTTCAAAGGAAAGGAAATTCTAACTAGCCAATTTGAAATGAGTGTATGAACTACAACAAATTGAAGTGGGGTGTAAAATCAAAGCCAGTCACTTCCAGAACTTAGGCACGGCCGACGGGACAATTATCCAATCCTCTTCGTTTAGGTTGCGAATAGCGATGTCATTACTTGCTATCCAGAACGTTGCTTCCTTCAACAGGGCGGCGTGGTGGCACAGTGTTTAGCACTGCTGCCTCACAGCTCCAGCGTCCCCAGTTCAATTCCGGCCTCGGGTGACTGTGTGCGCGGAGTCTGCACGTTCTCCCCATGTCTGCGTTGGTTTCCTCTGGTTTCCTCCCATAGTCCAAAGATGTGCAGGTTAGGTGGATTGGCCACGATAAATTGCCCCTTAGGTGTCCAAAAGGTTAGGTGGGGTTACCGATGGGCCGAATGGCCTCCTTCTGTACTCTAAATGCTATGATACATGAAACTAGCCAAAAATACTGGAATTTTCCTGCACTGTCTCTTGTCCTAGATTCTCCCCAAAAGTCCTGTCCAATATTAATTCCTGAATCAACATAAGTTTAAAAAAAAAATCAGCCTATCTAGGAACTTGTGTGCAGATTGGCTGCCGTCTTTCCTAACTTTGAAACGCTTCACAACACTGAGAAAACAATTTGTTTCTGCAGAGTGGGATCTTATTGAAACTTACAGGATACTGCGAGGCCTGGATAGAGTGGACGTGGAGAGGATGTTTCCACTTGTAGGAAAAACTAGAACTAGAGGACACAATCTCAGACTAAAGGGACGGTCCTTTAAAACAGAGATGAGGAGGAGTTTCTTCAGCCAGAGGGTGGTGAATCTGTGGAACTCTTTGCCGCAGAAGGCTGTGGAGGCCAAATCACTGAGTGTCTTTAAGACTGCGAAGAAAGGTTCTTGATTAATAAGGGGATCTGGGGTTATGGGGAGAAGGCTCGAGAATGGGGATGAGAAAATATGAGCCATGATTGAATGGCGGAGCAGACTCGATGGGCCGAGTGGCCTAATTCTGCTCCTATGTCTTATGGAGTGCTGATGTTGTGTTCGGTGCTGTATAAAAGCATGTCTTTTCTACCTATTGTCTACAAAAATGGCAGAATGTTAAACAGGCACCTCGTGCGAAGTGATCCATTCCAAGCGTGAGTGTGTGGTGGTGGTGGGGGGGATAACCTCAGTAGACGAACAGAAACGCAAACATCATTCAGACATAGTTCGGGATGGAGATGGGAAAACCCTCCAGACCTACCCCGAGGGCAATTAAACACAATTCCAATTTGTCTCAACAATTTAAGTCTGAACCTGGCATTCGTGGTTTTGATAAAAGCGCCGGATGGACAGCGGCACTATTCCAGCAGCTGGTCTTTACTCTAGTTCATGGTCAGTGATACCATTGGCACCAGGTGGGTTCCCCACTAAGCTCAGCTCAGGACGATGGGCTCTCTTTACCCGGAGAAGGAAAAGTAAACCTCACAGGTCATCACTGCGGAATACAACACATATGTGCAAGTACACACACACGCATGTAAGTAAAGGCGCCACTGTGCCACCCCTAATTTGTGTGACTGGTCCAGTTCAGTTGGTCAATAGTAAGCCCCCAGGATGTTGATACCGCGGCATGGTAGTACAGCGGTTAGCACTGTTGCTTCACAGCGCCAGGGTCCCAGGTTCGATTCCCGTCTTGGGCCACTGTCTGTACGGAGTCTGCACTGGATTCCTCCAGGTGCTCTGGTTACCTCCCACAAAGTCTCGAAAGACGTGCTTGTGAAGTAACTTGGACATTCTGAATTCTCCCTCTGTGTACCTGAACAGGCGCCGGAGTGTGGCGACGGGGGGCTTTTCACAGTACCGTCATTGTGGTGTTAATGTAAGCCTACTTGTGGCAATAAAGATTATTATCATAGTGCGGGATTCAGCATTGGCACCATTCCTATCAAAAGTAATGATAAAAAAGCATCTAGGAAAAACTTTCAACAGGAATTTTTTTTTTTTTTTTTTAAAGTTGAAACAACTAGGAAAAAGGAGAATGGAACAAGGTAAATTAGCCTTTCGGACTATGGGCCAAATGAGGTTGCGCTGTAAAATTCGCTGGTTAAACAAAAGCCATGGAATAATTTGCCTTTGTGTCGAGAAGAATCGGATGCATCACTTGTCTTAGTTCACATCATAATCTAGGAGTTAATTTTGACATATAGGGATCTCTCCTTGCAAAGTACTATTCTGATGCTGAAGTGCCAATTGTGCAGAGGACAGGGGTGGGAGCACTGACTGGACAGATTCCTGGAGATGTAATCACATGATCGCCTGCCGCCAACCGCCCTGCCCCCACACTCGAGCCATGAACATGTCCCATCCTCATAACGCAACCCCTCCCCTGACCAGTGGCTGCAACTCGCCCGCTGATTAACAAATTCAATTTGCTGTCAGCTCCAGGTCTGTGAGAAAACTGCTTTCAAATGTCCCAGAGTCAAAGTGCGGCAGATGGAATGTCGACAGAGGAAATAAAGCAACCTCACCCACTTACCACAGCCTCTTTATCTGCCACGCCAAAGGTGGCCGCCTGCCTCCTGTTGGTGAGGTAGGTGGAGTTTTCCTGCAGTTTCTCCATGAGCTGCCGAATCTGCTTGCAGTAATTGGCCACTTTACATTCCTTGATAAAGGCTTTCAGCTGCAAGATAATAAGGGCCACACCTTAGGCAAGAGAGCTAGTGTTTGACCAACCCTTTTCGCACTGAATCACAATCACATGCACACCCTCAGCGCAAAAACGTGTCTAATTCTCGCCCCATGTTACCACACCAAACCCATCGGCCTTCTGCCCTCTCGATAGCTCATCAGTCTCCACCTCCCCCTGACCATGAAATCTTTTGATGTGGCAAGCCTCGCCAAAGCAGATGTCCTTACCGTTACATATTGCGTGAAGCACTAATGATTAGCATTTGTTCTGGCACACATTTTCGGAAGTGGTGACAATATTTCAAAGTGCAGTGCAGGGGGGAAACAAAAAACGGCTTGGCGTTCCGAGGGCGAGCACCAGCCAAGTGTTGATCAGGCAAGGTGGAGCAATTCGATACAACTCTCCGGTAGCCTGAGCTAGCATTCCACCTGGCTCTCTGGACGGAGGGGCTGGTAAAGATCACACAACACAAGCCGACAGAGAATTCAAGAGATTTTTTTTCTTTTCAAATCTATAGAAATTGCATCCAGCTGGCTGGCTGGCACAATCATTTTCCTGTTATCCTTCTTACATTCCCAGCTCCAAAATGCCTTCAGCATGTAGCTAATTTTATACCCGTGGCAGCCTTGCTGTGGCGAGATGCCTCAAGCAATTATCTCAAGCAAGCGCTTGATCCGACTCCTCCAAGCTGGAGTGGAGCAGTGGAGGGTCTCAATGCGACCGAGGGGCCGGAGGTTATCGAGACCGTTGCTGTTCCCACTCCAGTCACCTGCGAACAGCCTTTCCTTCCCTCTCCCGTCCGATTGACGGAAATCTTAAATTGTGCGGTAACTTGTCCATTTCCAGGGGCTGATTGCTCTTCCAATGCACAGTAAGAAGTCTTACAACACCAGGTTAAAGTCCAACAGGTTTGTTTGGAATCAGTAGCTTTCGGAGCACTACTCCTTCACCAGGTGATGAAGGAGCTGCGCTCCGAAAGCTAGTGATTCCAAACAAACCTGTTGGACTTTAACCTGGTGTTGTAAGACTTCTTACTGTGCTCACCCCAGTCCAACGCCGGTATTGCCACATCATCTCTTCCAATGTAAACATTGAGGCGGGTTCTGCGCAGTCAACTTGGGAGGCATTTGGGCAAATATGGTGCATAAGCTTCATACAATTAATGAAGTAAATACGAGCAACGACAGCGGGTTACAGGCGGAAACCTATTTCACCTTCTTAGCTTCAGAACGCGTAAAATACTTGTTTACCTGAATGCGGGATTCCACACTTACAACTTTAAACAAAACTACCAGCACTGAAATGCACACAGCACTCGCGTTAGTAACTACATACCTGAACGACAACAGGCAGTGCCAGTTCTGAAAAGCCTATGGTGTGCGCCTGAGTGTGAAAATACTCCAGCGTCAGGTCATACAGCTGTTCGATCAAACCATCCTGCAACGCAAACACAACAGTCTTTTTTTTTTTAAAAGAGGGTCTATAAACTTTCAGTGTCCAACTGCAAATCTTGAAATTCTGGTTGATAACCCATCCAATAACAAACACCTCTTTTGCATCTTGGTAATTGCGGCTTATAAACCTCATTGTCAGTGTGGTCTTTCTAAAAGATTTATCCCCTTGGTAAAGAACAGGGCTCAGCACCTCACAAAATAAGTTATGGAATAGCATCCCTGCAAAAGCCAGGCAATTTCTTAGTGCAAATTGGAGCAAATGATTGGTACGACGGATGATTTGCTATCGTCCAGGTACTGACATGTTGACTGCCTCTGGGACTTTTAATGCAAAACTGTGGTACCAGGGCAGGAAATCACATTAAGTGCAGACATTCACAGGATTTGTTACTGGATGTTGCGCTGCTCTGCAACAAATCATTTAGCGGACCGACTGTGTGCACAAGGACTCAATGTTGGATCTCCAGCTCAGTTATTGTTGAGAGAGGCTCCTGAGTAGATTAAAATGATAGAACAAAGGGCTGACAAAATGATTAAGCTCCAAGGGCTACAAATCACAAAGACGTCGAAAAGAAAAGACATGGAATGCAAATTTCACAGAAGGGATTGAAAATAGTGTACCATTGGCAAGCAATGCCGAACCTACCGTAGATGTAACAAAAGATATGCTTCACCATTCTATGGTAAGCATACGGATTGCTTGCCTTCATTGGACGGGGCATCAAGTATAAAACCTGGCAAGCCATGCTACAGTGGTATAGAACCTTGGTACGGCCGCACTTGGAATATTGCGCACAATTCTGGTCGCCGCACTACCAGAAGGATGTGGAGGCTTTGGAGAGGGTGCAGAGGAGGTTTACCAGGATGTTGCCTGGCCTGGAGGGTGTTAGCTATGCGGAGAGGCAGAAAAGACTTGGGCTGTTTTCATTAGAACGACGGAGGTTGAGGGCTGACCTGATAGAGGTCGACAAGATTATGAGGGGCATGGTTAGAATGGATGGGCAGGCACTCTTTCCCAGGGTGGAGGGGGTCAGTCACCAGGGGGCACAGGTGTAAGGTCCATGGGGCAATGTTTAGAGGAGATGTGCGAGGCAGTTTTTTTTACACAGAGGGTGGTGAGTGCCTGGAACGCGTTACCAGGGGAGGTTGTGGAAGCAGATACATTAACGACATTCAAAAGGCATCTCGACAAATACATGGGTACAGAGGGATACGGCACTAGGACGTGCTGAGGGTTTTGGCCAAGGCTGGTATTATGACCGGTACAGACTTGGAGGGCCGAAGGGCCTGTTCCTGTGCTGCATTGTTCTTTGTTACGAGGCTCAGCAATGGATCTATTTAAAGTTTGGGACCAACCGAGTTGGTTTCATCTATATAAAGATTTGTGACCAGTAAGAAAATGAAAGAAGCATGTGAGGTTGGATAAAATTTTAGCGTGTGCAAAAACAACGTCTTCTTCCATCGTGACGGACCGAAATGGGGGTGGTCTTGTAACCAACATGTGCAGATGCCAAACCCGACAGGGCGAGGCTACTGGCAAAGTACAATAATCACCAGTCCCACTTCATGAAGCAGGAGGAAGCAGTGACAGGTCGAAATCTGCAAAATTCAAAATCAACGCCATGGCTCAAATGGGGTTTCCAAGATTCAGAACGTGGGCAGTAGTTATTAGGTAATTGTTTGCCTGGATCTCAATAGTGTTGACGGACGGACTTTTCAGCCAAAGCACAAAGGGTCTTGATAGCTGAGGAAGTTCTTCAGTCAGCTCTGTGGCCGATACCAATCAAATAGCTTCCACATGCAGTCTTATCAATCGAACAATAGTACGTTCAAATGGATTCTGGTTAAGTTAGAACATAGAACATAGAACAATACAGCGCAGTACAGGCCCTTCGGCCCACGATGTTGCACCGAAACAAAAGCCATCTAACCTACACTATGCCATTATCATCCATATGTTTATCCAATAAACTTTTAAATGCCCTCAATGTTGGCGAGTTCACTACTGTAGCAGGTAGGGCATTCCACGGCCTCACTACTCTTTGCGTAAAGAACCTACCTCTGACCTCTGTCCTATATCTATTACCCCTCAGTTTAAAGTTATGTCCCCTCGTGCCAGCCATATCCATCCGCGGGAGAAGGCTCTCACTGTCCACCCTATCCAACCCCCTGATCATTTTGTATGCCTCTATTAAGTCTCCTCTTAACCTTCTTCTCTCCAACGAAAACAACCTCAAGTCCGTCAGCCTTTCCTCATAAGATTTTCCCTCCATACCAGGCAACATCCTGGTAAATCTCCTCTGCACCCGCTCCAAAGCCTCCACGTCCTTCCTATAATGCGGTGACCAGAACTGTACGCAATACTCCAAATGCGGCCGGACCAGAGTTCTGTACAGCTGCAACATGACCTCTCGACTCCGGAACTCAATCCCTCTACCAATAAAGGCCAACACTCCATAGGCCTTCTTCACAACCCTATCAACCTGGGTGGCAACTTTCAGGGATCTATGTACATGGACACCTAGATCCCTCTGCTCAGCCACACTTTCAAGAACTTTACCATTAGCCAAATATTCCGCATTCCTGTTATTCCTTCCAAAGTGAATCACCTCACACTTCTCTACATTAAACTCCATTTGCCACCTCTCAGCCCAGCTCTGCAGCTTATCTATATCCCTCTGTAACCTGCTACATCCTTCCACACTATCGACAACACCACCGACTTTAGTATCATCTGCAAATTTACTCACCCACCCTTCTGTGCCTTCCTCTAGGTCATTGATAAAAATGACAAACAGCAACGGCCCCAGAACAGATCCTTGTGGTACTCCACTTGTGACTGTACTCCATTCTGAACATTTCCCATCAACCACCACCCTCTGTCTTCTTTCAGCTAGCCAATTTCTGATCCACATCTCTAAATCACCCTCAATCCCCAGCCTCCGTATTTTTGCAATAGCCTACCGTGGGGAACCTTATCAAACGCTTTGCTGAAATCCATATACACCACATCAACTGCTCTACCCTCGTCTACCTGTTCAGTCACCTTCTCAAAGAACTCAATAAGGTTTGTGAGGCATGACCTACCCTTCACAAAGCCATGCTGACTATCCCTGATCATATCATTCCTATCTAGATGATTATAAATCTTGTCCCTTATAATCCCCTCCAAGACTTTACCCACTACAGACGTGAGGCTCACCGGTCTATAGTTGCCGGGGTTGTCTCTGCTCCCCTTTTTGAACAAAGGGACCACATTTGCTGTCCTCCAGTCCTCTGGCACTATTCCTGTAGCCAATGATGACATAAAAATCAAAGCCAAAGGTCCAGCAATCTCTTCCCTGGCCTCCCATAGAATCCTAGGATAAATCCCATCAGGTCCCGGGGACTTATCTATTTTCAGCCTGTCCAGAATTGCCAACACCTCTTCCCTACGTACCTCAATGCCATCTATTCTATTAGCCTGGGACTCAGCATTCTCCTCCACAACATTATCTTTTTCCTGAGTGAATACTGACGAAAAATATTCATTTAGTATCTCGCCTATCTCTTCAGACTCCACACACAATTTCCCATCCCTGTCCTTGACTGGTCCTACTCTTTCCCTAGTCATTCGCTTATTCCTGACATACCTATAGAAAGCTTTTGGGTTTTCCTTGATCCTTCCTGCCAAATACTTCTCATGTCCCCTCCTTGCTCGTCTTAGCTCTCTCTTTAGATCCTTCCTCGCTACCTTGTAACTATCCATCGCCCCAACCGAAACTTCACACTTCATCTTCACATAGGCCTCCTTCTTCCTCTTAACAAGAGATTCCACTTCCCTGGTAAACCACGGTTCCCTCGCTCGACGCCTTCCTCCCTGTCTGACCGGTACATACTTATCAAGAACACGCAGTAGCTGATCCTTGAACAAGCCCCACTTATCCAGTGTGCCCAACACTTGCAGCCTACTTCTCCACCTTATCCCCCCCAAGTCACGTCTAATGGCATCATAATTGCCCTTCCCCCAGCTATAACTCTTGCCCTGCGGTGTATACTTATCCCTTTCCATCATTAACGTAAACGTCACCGAATTGTGGTCACTGTCCCCAAAGTGCTCTCCTACCTCCAAATCCAACACCTGGCCTGGTTCATTACCCAAAACCAAATCCAACGTGGCCTCGCCTCTTGTTGGCCTGTCAACATA
The DNA here is from genome assembly GCF_047496885.1 of Scyliorhinus torazame. Taxonomy (NCBI): domain Eukaryota; kingdom Metazoa; phylum Chordata; class Chondrichthyes; order Carcharhiniformes; family Scyliorhinidae; genus Scyliorhinus; species Scyliorhinus torazame. The sequence continues at coordinate 12,187,797 of NC_092722.1, forward strand.
TTGTTTCAGGAAACCCTCCTGCACACACTGTACAAAAAACGACCCATCTATTGTACTCGAACTATATCTTTTCCAGTCAATATTTGGAAAGTTAAAGTCTCCCATAATAACTACCCTGTTACTTTCGCTCATATCCAGAATCATCTTCGCCATCCTTTCCTCTACATCCCTAGAACTATTAGGAGGCCTATAAAAAACTCCCAACAGGGTGACCTCTCCTTTCCTGTTTCTAACTTCAGCCAATACTACCTCGGAAGAAGAGTCCCCATCTAGCATCCTCTCCGCCACCGTAATACTGCTCTTGACTAGCAGCGCCACACCTCCCCCTCTTTTGCCTCCTTCTCTGAGCTTACTAAAACACCTAAACCCCGGAACCTGCAACATCCATTCCTGTCGCTGCTCTATCCATGTCTCCGAAATGGCCACAACATCGAAGTCCCAGGTACCAACCCACGCTGCCAGTTCCCCTACCTTGTTTCGTATACTCCTGGCATTGAAGTAGACACACTTCAAACCACCTACCTGAACGCTGGCCCCCTCCTGCGACGTCAAATCTGTGCTCCTGACCTCTATACTCTCATTCTCCCTTACCCTAAAACTACAATCCAGGTTCCCATGCCCCTGCTGCATTAGTTTAAACCCCCCCAAAGAGCACTAACAAATCTCCCCCCCAGGATATTTGTGCCCCTCAGGTTCAGATGTAGACCATCCTGTCTGTAGAGGTCCCACCTTCCCCAGAAAGAGCCCCAGTTATCCAAAAATCTGAAACCCTCCCGCCTGCACCATCCCTGTAGCCACGTGTTTAAATGCTCTCTCTCCCTATTCCTCATCTCACTATCACGTGGCACGGGCAACAACCCAGAGATAACAACTCTGTTTGTTCTAGTTCTGAGCTTCCATCCTAGCTCCCTGAAAGCCTGCCTGACATCCTTGTCCCCTTTCCTACCTATGTCGTTGGTGCCAATGTGGACCACGACTTGGGGCTGCTCCCCCTCCCCCCTAAGGACCCGGAAAACACGATCCGAGACATCACGTACCCTTGCACCTGGGAGGCAACATACCAAACGTGAGTCTCTCACGCTCCCACAAAATCTCCTATCTGTGCCCCTGACTATAGAGTCCCCAATTACTAATGCTCTGCTCCTCTCCCCCCTTCCCTTCTGAGCAACAGGGACAGACTCCGTGCCAGAGGCCCGTACCCCATGGCTTACCCCTGGTAAGTCGTCCCCCCCCACAAGTATCCAAAGCGGTATACTTGTTTCTCAGGGGAACGACCGCAGGGGATCCCTGCACTGACTGTTTTTTCCCAGTCCCTCTTACAGTTACCCACCTATCTCCAATCTTTGGTGTAACTAATTCCCTGAAGCTGCTATCTATGACCCCTTCTGCCTCCCGAATGATCCGAAGTTCTTCCAACTCCAGCTCCAGTTCCCTAACTCGGTCTTGGAGGAGCTGGAGATGGCAGCACTTCCTGCAGGTAAAATCAGCAGGGACACTAACTGCATCCCTCACCTCAAACATCCTGCAGGAGCTATGGAGCTGAGTCACATTTAATGTTCTGAGCCTTTCAAGATGTTAATAAAGTATCTTCTCCTGAAAGAAGAAAGCCATGTTGGGTTAGGTGAATGCTCTCCAGATGAAGCGGAGGAGAGTTGGGTATATTGACCACGCCCTCCCCTCTGGCAGCTGCTCCCATCTCCCCAAAGCATAAAAGAATTGGGCGAGCACTGAGCTCAATAAATGTCATGAAGCAACTTTCTGTTCTGATCCTGCGAGCGATTCTGGATTTGGAGAGGAAGCGGAGTCCCAGGAGGTTGAAAGGAGCCCACAAACCCACCTCAATTCCAGGGCCTCCTCCACCTTGGTGGACCTGGGCTTACTGAAGTCCCAGTAGTGGCCACTGCTCCCAGTGGCGCTACAGAGACTGCAGAGCTGTTGGCCTTTCCAGTTGGCCGGCAGCTCTTCGGGGCTCCTCCTTTGCAAGGGTGGAATACCCAATTAATTGCCTGAGGAACATAAAACGCATTTGGAGCTTCCATGAACGGCCGAGGGAAGGTTGCCACCACCGCCTTGTAAAATCCCGGCCAACACTTCCTTATTTGTTTTATCAAAACTCCCCTCATACATTTGGAAGCGGCAAACAGATCTGCTCTGAATCCTACAGAAAAGGGTCTCTGTTTCTCTAGTCCGGATCATAATCATCACTGATGGTCACCAAATAAAATTATAAAATTGTGATTAAGTTGGCAGCAACAGGGAAACACGTGTCTTCAGAGTCATGACCGGTTAAAAGTTGTGTAAAGCAGGCAAGGCCGACTCCCTGGTGGATTTGGAGTGAGTAGGAACTGTTTTTCTTGTATCAGAGGTCTCCGTTGGGGCCAGGGAGAGGAGGCTTTTTGGGTTGAGTGCTGGCTGTTCAGGGAGGTCGGGATCTGGCTGAGCGCGGGAACGGGAGGTCAGGCTGCGGTGGCCCCGAGAAAGGTGGCGGCTGGGGCAGTCAGAGGGAGGGAGGTGGGTGACAGACGGAAGGTCAAACTCTACCAAAGGCAGCTCAAGTACGAGAGGGAGATCGGTCGAGGTCAGGTCAAAGGTGGGGTTGGGGGAATTGAGGTCAGGTGAAGGGTGATGGAGGGAGCGTCAAGGATGACAGTTGGCAAATTGAGGGCGATGGTGGCTGACTCGTAGATCACAAAAGGGCTGATTGAAAGAGGGGTCGGGGTGATTACGTGAAGGTCATATAATATCATAGAATCATAGAATTTACAGTGGAGGAGGCCTTTTGGCCCATCAAGTCTACACCGACTTTCTGAAAGAGCACCCTGCCTAGGGTCAGGCCCCCACCCTATCTCTGTAACCCTAACTAACCTTATAGACACTAAGGGGCAATTTAGCACGACCAATCCATCTAACCTGCATATCTCTGGACTGTGGAAGGAAACCGGAGCACCCGGAGGAAACCACGGGGAGAAATTGCAAATTCCATACATTCACCCGAGGCCAGAATTGAACCTGGGTCCCTGGTGCTGTGAGGCAGAAGTGCTAACCAATGTGTCACCATGCCATTAACACCGTGCGTCCAACAACAAAAAAACTAGAGCGTCACAATTACTTCTCAATCCGTTTCCTTCCTTCTATTTACAAAGGCGGGAGACCCACTTTGCATCACACTCTCGCTTAAAATGACTGAGCACTCTGTTTCTGTTTGAGCTACACGGGTTTCTGAATGACTCCACTGCCCAAACGCCAAGGCACAAGGAGACAATTCTTTCCGAAGTCACACTCAGCCCTTTTTTGAGAGAGAGAGAGAGTGAGACAGGAAGGCATTCTAATGCACTGCACTTCCGTGACCATAATCCTTATAATCCCATTAAATAGCTACGAGGTCACACGGGCAACGAGCAAGGTTACCTTTTAGTGCCCTACTTACCCTGAAAGCTTTCTCCTGTAAATTTGCGTTGGACAACTTAAGAATCACAGCAAAGTTGATTGGTCGAACACTCATCCGGCCAGGTTTCTTGTTAAAATCGACCTGTTGGAAAATCTAGGAAGGCAAACGCAATTATTATCAAAGAGAAAATACACTAATGGATGACACTTTCTAGGTTTAAAATTATTTGCTGATTACAACATTAGCTAGAGAATATGTTCAAGACATTGGGGGCTAAACATGATTAGCTTATTAAATAAAATTCTTCTGCCCTCTATTATGGGAGAATTAAGGAACACTTCAGTATAAGAATGTCTTCACTGGTTAACCAGCAGAAGTCAAATCCTTTTGATCCAAAGCAGCAGAAAGAAGTCAGCGTCCTTCATTCGACCCCGCCTAGGGATTTAGTTATGGAGGGAGACAATCTTGAAGATGCAGGGTCCGTCAGTGGAAACCCTCCCCCCCCTCAACACCACATATGTGATGGACAGGGTGACTGTCTTAACTTACAGCCAGGCAGCCAGACCAACCTGCGCCAGGCAGCCAGACCAACCTGTGCAGTGACTGGAGATCCGATACAAGCTTGTTGAATTCACACCCTTGCCACTATTGTCCTGCACAGAAACATCGGAATTAGGAGAAGTGGGCAATTCAGCCCTTCAAGCCTGCTCCGTCATTCAATCAGATCTTCCTGCTCTCAAATCCACCTCCCTACCTGTTGCCCATATCCTTTTAACCTGTTTTTAAAAAAAATCAGAAATATATCAATCTCCCTCTTGAAACCATTTATTGACTCAGATTCCACCTTACTATAGGTTCCACAAATTGACCACCCTCTGCGAGAAATAGTGTCTCCTCATCTCAGTTTTCAATCTACTGCCTCTCAACCTATAAAGATCATAGAATTTACAGTGCAGAAGGAGGCCATTCGGCCCATCGAGTCTGTACCGGCTCTTGGAAAGAGCACCCTACCCAAGGTCAACATCTCCACCCTATCCCCATAACCCCACCCAACACTAAGGGCAATTTTGGACACGAAGGGCAATTTAGCGTGGCCAATCCACCTAACCTGCACATCTTTGGACTGTGGGAGGAAACCGGAGCACCCGGAGGAAACCCACGCAGACACGGGGAGGACGTGCAGACCCCGCACAGACAGTGACCCAAGCCGGAATCGAACCTGGGACCCTGGAGCTGTGAAGCAATTGTGTGGCTTCTGTGACTTCTCGTTTTAGATTGCCTCACAAGAGGGAATATTTGTTCTGTGTTTACTTTATCAATACCTTTCAGTATTTTATAGACCTAAATCAGGTCCCCTCTCATCCTTCAAAACTCCAGCGAGTATAAACCCTAACTGTTTAATCTCTCCTCAGACGTCAACTCCTTCATCCCCTGGAATCAATCTGGTGAACCTTCTCTGAACTACCTCCAATGCCACCACATCCTTCCTCAAATAAGGAGACCAAAACTGGACACAATACTCCAGATGTGGTCTCACCAACACTCTATACAATCGCAACAACACTTCTCTACTTTTATACGCTGTCCTTTTGCAATAAACGAGAACATTGCATTTGTCTTTCTGATTACGTGCTGTACCTGCATACCAACTTGCTGTGATTCATGAACAAAGACACCCAGACCCCCTCTGCCCAGGCGCATCTTTAATCTGCTTTTCATTTAGATAATTATTAGCCTGACTATTTTTTTGGCCAAAATGGATAATCTCACACTTATCCACATTAAACTCCGCCTGCCAAATTTTGCTCCAATCTCCTAGCCTTTTTTATATCCGTCTGTAAAATCTTTTTCTCCTCTTCGCTGCCTGCTTTCCCACCTGTTTTTGTATCATCTGCAAATTTTGATAAGTTACACTCTGTCCCTGCGTGTAGATCATTGATATAAATTGTAAATAGTTGAGGTCCGAGGACTGACCCTCCGGCACCTCGCTAGTTACAGTTCGCCAGCCAGAACAGGACCCATTTAACCCGCTCCTCTGCTTTCTGTCAGTCAGCCAACCCTCAATCAAATCTAGTATTCTAAGCCCAACCCCCTGCGATCTCACCTTCTGGATCAAGCTTTCGTGCGGCACCTTGTCAAACGCCTTCTGGAAGTCTAGATATACCACATCCACAGGTTCCCCATTATCCCTCTTGCTGGTTACGTCCTCAAAGAACTCAAGCAAGTTTGTGAAGCATGTGTTACCCTTCATAAAACCATGCTGACAATGGTGGATTGAGCTTTGGAGGGGCAAAATATACTGTCCGTTGTGGGGGCAGGGGGGAATAAATAAAATGTCCTTGCGAGGGGGAGGTGACAAAACGTGGGGTTTAGCATTGAGTTGGAGCATCAATTATGACCCAGTTGAATGTCAGAGCAGACTCGAAGAGCTGAATGGACTAAAGGCGGCTCGGTGGTTAGCACTGCTGCCCCACAGTGCCAGGGACCTGGGTTCAATTCACCTTGAATGACTGTCAGTGAGGGGTTTTCACTTTCTCCCCATGTCTGCATGGGGTTTCCTCCGGGTGCACCGGTTTCCTCCCACAGTCCAAAGATGTGCAGGTTAGGTGGGGAGTTCTTTTAGAGGGTCGGAGCAGACTCGATGGGTCGAATGGTTCATTCTGCACTGTAGGGATTCTATGGATTTTAAGGATACCCCTTGCCCCTATTTTCCATGTTTGTAATGAATACATTTGCCATGACTTTCTCCCTCCTCGCAGACCAGATTAAATGGCAAGTCACATCCACTGGAAGAAGCTGCTTACGCCAGACTCAAAGGCCGCAGTGAGTTTTCTCATATGCGCCTGAGTCTTAAATGTGGCAGCCATATAGCACAGCACATGTCAATCAACCTGCTCGTCACGATTCCGCCCCCCCTCCTCACCCCCGTCTCTTTCATCCGTGTGCACTGAATATCACATTTGCAAAGCCATGAATTATTAGCATGTCCTCCAGCTATCTCTTCCTGAAAGTAGTTATTCCGTCGATCCAGAGCAGACGTTATCTTACACAGTTTGTTGTTGGGATGTGTGCCAACTCAGTCAACAAGCACACTGTACGCTTCAATGAAATATCTATTTCAGGATGTTTTACATTCATGGATACTGCAGAAGCCTGGTCCGATTCACAATTCCAGCGCAGCCTCTTAAAGACACCGCTCACATCAACCATAATCTACGAGCCAAGTGTCCAAATTGCCTGGTCTCCAGATGATACGTTATCCATTCGACCGACTATCAGAGTGCGAACCACGAGGTAAGGCTCCGGGCCTGAGTATTCTCTACAAATCTATAGAATGGAACATGAATGGATTCATGGAAACTGACGCTTCGCTGAGACTTTCGCAAAGGACAATAATCCTCCCCCAGCCACGGGACTCTCTGGTCGCCTTAATTGCAGCCCTTGGCCAAGTCAGCCAGTTGTCCACCTTCGGAGCGAGAATCACTGGGACCCAGCGGGACTGCACTGAATTGCCCGAGCTGATAAGCTGCATTACATTTTCACCGATCAATCGCCCAACTCCCCGGTGACTGCCTCCTACGCAATCTTGGAAGCTCAGTTACACGTTTCTCATTGCCAACAGAAAGTACTTTCTGAAGTCAAAACCATGTGAAGATAATCAGGTGGTGGGGTGGGGGTCACAAATTGGGAAATCCTGGCTAGCTTATACTTCTTTTAAATGAAGACAAACCGAAAGTAAAGGTTGGTTTCAAGTCGGCCCCGGTACTATCCTGATTTAATATAATTATTCCTGAAAGACGTGCTTGTTGGGTGAATTGGACATTCTGAATTCGCCCTCAGTGTATCCGAACAGGTGCCAGAGTGTGGCGACTAGGGACTTTTCACAGTAACTTCATTGCAGTGTTAATGTAAGCCTACTTGTGACACTAATAAAGATTATTATTATTATAGTTGATTCTCAACCTCAAAAGGTTATGAATTGTCTTCAGGAAATTTTGTATCTCGTCCACGGCTATTTCTACACTGCAAATCTGCTGACCGGCATAAATAGTCTATTTTTAAAAAATAAATTTAGAGTACCCAATTATTTTTTTCCAATTAGGGGGCAATTTGCCAATCCACCTGGCCTGCACATCTTTGGGTTGTGGGGGTGAGAACCACGCAAACCCGGGGAGAATGTGCAAACTCCACGCGGACAGCGACCCGGTGCCGGGATCGAACCTGGGATCTCGGCGCAGTGAAGCAACAGTGATAACCACTGCGCCACCGTGCCGCTCGGAATTCTAAAAGGTAACCTTCATTGCTGTGCTGGAACCGGATGCTCTACGCTGCCATCCTGCTAGCCCCCAGCAGAACAGGGAATCGGTAGCCGTTTTGTGCCATTTGGTCTGGCGTAAATCCCCGCCGTTCCCACGACGGCGTGGGGCCATAGCATCAGAATCGGAAAATCCAGCCCCTTATTTCTTTTGTTTGTGTATCTGTTGGGATTTTACAAAGGAGGTGAATTGTTATACGTCCAGATTACAAACTGTCGGTTAACCAGCTTTTGCAATTCGTCTATAAAAAGTTTTGTTTCACAATCAACCAATTATTCTGAGTTTATTGAAAGAGGCCTGGTTAGAATCATAGAATCCCTGCAGCGCAGAATCGCTACAGCGCAGAATCCCCGCAGCGCAGAATCCCCGCAGCGCAGAATCCCCGCAGCGCAGAATCCCCGCAGCGCAGAATCCCCGCAGTGCAAACAGTGCAGAATTCCCGCAGCGCAGAATCCCCGCAGCGCAGAATCCCCGCAGCGCAGAATCCCCGCAGCGCAGAATCCCTGCAGCGCAGAATCCCCGCAGCACAGGATCCCCGCAGCGCAGAATCCCCGCAGCGCAGAATCCCCGCAGCGCAGAATCCCCGCAGCGCAGAATCCCCGCAGCGCAGAATCCCTGCAGCGCAGAATCCCCGCAGCGCAGAATCCCCGCAGCGCAGAATCCCCGCAGCGCAGGATCCCCGCAGCGCAGAATCCCCGCAGCGCAAACAGTGCAGAATCCCCGCCGCGCAGAATCCCCGCAGCGCAGAATCCCCGCAGTGCAAACAGTGCAGAATCCCCGCAGCGCAGAATCCCCGCAGCGCAGAATCCCTGCAGTGCAAACAGTGCAGAATTCCCGCCGCGCAGAATCCCCGCCGCGCAGAATCCCCGCCGCGCAGAATCCCCGCCGCGCAGAATCCCCGCCGCGCAGAATCCCCGCCGCGCAGAATCCCCGCCGCGCAGAATCCCTGCAGTGCAAACAGTGCAGAATCCCTGCAGCGCAGACTCCCAGCAGCGCAGAATCCCTGCAGTGCAAACAGTGCAGAATCCCCGCAGCGTAGAATCCCCGCAGCGCAGAATCCCCGCAGCGCAGAATCCCCGCAGCGCAGAATCCCCGCAGCGCAGAATCCCTACAGTGCAAACAGTGCAGAATCCCCGCAGCGCAGAATCCCCGCAGTGCAAACAGTGCAGAATCCCCGCAGCGCAGAATCCCCGCCGCGCAGAATCCCCGCCGCGCAGAATCCCCGCCGCGCAGAATCCCCGCCGCGTAGAATCCCTGCAGTGCAAACAGTGCAGAATCCCTGCAGCGCAGACTCTCAGCAGCGCAGAATCCCTGCAGTGCAAACAGTGCAGAATCCCCGCAGCGTAGAATCCCTGCAGCGCAGAATCCCCGCAGCGCAGAATCCCCGCAGCGCAGAATCCCTACAGTGCAAACAGTGCAGAATCCCCGCAGCGCAGAATCCCCGCAGTGCAAACAGTGCAGAATCCCCGCAGCGCAGAATCCCCGCAGCGCAGAATCCCCGCAGTGCAGAATCCCTACAGTGCAAACAGTGCAGAATCCCCGCAGCGCAGAATCCCCGCAGTGCAAACAGTGCAGAATCCCCGCAGCGCAGAATCCCCGCAGCGCAGAATCCCTGCAGTGCAAACAGTGCAGAATCCCTGCAGCGCAGACTCCCAGCAGCGCAGAATCCCTGCAGTGCAAACAGTGCAGAATCCCCGCAGCGCAGAATCCCCGCAGCGCAGAATCCCTGCAGTGCAAACAGTGCAGAATCCCCACAGCGCAGAATCCCCGCAGCGCAGAATCCCCGCAGCGCAGAATCCCCGCAGCGCAGAATCCCTGCAGTGCAGAATCCCTGCAGTGCAGAATCCCCGCAGCGCAGAATCCCTGCAGTGCAGTAAGAAATCTTGAATTCACCTGAGGAAGGAGCTGCGCTCCGAAAGCTAGTGGTTTGAAACAAACCTGTTGGACTTTAACCTGGTGTTGTAAGACTTCGTACTGTGCTCACCCCAGTCGAATGCCGGCATATCCACATCATCCCTACAGTGCAGAGGGAGACCATTCGGGCCATCAAGTCTACACCGACCCTTGTTGTATCTCTTTCATTCTGGGTTTAGAAGGTAGACGACCGGTTGAGTGATCTGAACGTTTTACTGCAACCCCTCGAGTAATGGAGGCTAAATAATCTGCGCACTGCCCCAACCCGATCGCAACTCTAGGTGAATTACCTTTGCAGAGACGGCCCAGATACGATGGGATTGAATGGCCCATCCCCACCACCCCAGCCACTTCCATCTAACCCTGTCGACACATCCTTCCATACCTTTCCCCCTCACGTTTATCTAGCTTCCTGTGAGTGTCATCGATGCCAATTACAGCATTGCCCTCATATCTAGGAGCACACAGCAGGCTCGAGCAGCAAGTGGCAGGTGTAAGCTAGCGCGGGAGAAAGAGAACTGCTGTCATGGCAAGCTGGACATAGCTCTTTTGCCGTGAAATTGCGCTGTGCAACATCAGGAGCTACACACAGCAGGGAGTTCAATTAAATCCCCCGATCGGTTGTGCTTCCAGAGATACTAACCTGTTTGTACTAATACCATGGGTATTAATTTTCCCCCTATTTGTTCACCAGCTTCAACATTACACTTGAAGTAACAATCTCCCAGATTGCACATTGAAAACGGACTGACGAGTGCTTAACTATTAACAATTTATTTTTAGCTGAAAATTTTCACCAAACGAACACGGAGAGAGAATTTGTCCGAGTGTATATTATCGTAATGGAGGCTACAGTGATGATTTAATTGTGCAAGCTTGCAATTTCACATGTTTCAGGCCCAACTAGCACCTTAAAAGTACTCGCTAATTGCCCTTGCCCACTCCTTTGTCAGCTGCTTTTAAAAAAACAATGGAACATGAAACTTACGGAAAACAATGGAAGAGGAGGCCATTTGGGCTATCAAGCCTATCCCACCATTCAATGCAATTGTGGCCGATCCATATTTTAACTCCGCACACTCACCTCGTCCCCCTTCCCATTAACATTCTCGTCTAGCAAACATCTGACAATTTCAGATTTACTGTGATTCGTGTAGGGCACTATCACCTCAAGGTCACACAATACCCTTACTTTGGGACATATGCTGCCTCTCTTTCATAGTCATTCCATCGAAATCCTGGAACTGCCAATCTAGCGGCGTTGCAAAGCCCCGTTACTACGCAGGCTGCAAAAAAGCAGATGCACCATTGAAAGCATCCTAACTCGCTGCATCACAGCCTGGTATGGCAACTGCTCGGCCCAAGACCGTAAGAAACTTCAGAGAGTCGTGAACACCCCCAGTCCATCACACAAACCCACCTCCCATCCATTGACTCGGTCTACGCCTCCCGCTGCCTTGGGAAAGCGGGCAACATAATCAAAGACCCCTCCCGCCCGACTTATTCTCTCTTCCAACCTCTTCCATCGGGCAGGAGATACAAATGTCTGAGAACACGCACTGACAGGTTCTATAACGAAAGAGAAAATGCTGGAAAATCTCAGCAAGTCTGGCAGCATCTGTCGGGAGAGAAAAGAGCCAACATTTCGAGTCCGACAACTCTTTGTCAAAGCTAACAGACAGAGAAAGTGGGAAATATTTATACTGTGGAGAATGAAAGATGAGTCATAGCCACAGAAACCCAGGGAAACCGGGTGCTAATGGCCACAGAAAGCAACGGGAAAGAGTGCTAATGGAAGCCCCCAGAGAGGACAAAAGATGTGAAAGGTCAAACAGCAGGGAAACTAACATCAGAGGATGAACTGTAGATGTGGGGGGAGGGGAAGGGGGAAGCAAAGAGGAGAAAGGTTAAGGGAAGGTGGATAAGATTGGGGGGGGGGAATTAAATGTATATGAAGAAAGAAAGAAATGGTAAAAGACAGTTAAAATGAAATGAAAACAAATGGGTCGAGGTGGGGCTGATCATCTGAAGTTGTTGAATTCGATGTTGAGACCGGAAGGCTGTAGCGTGCCTAACCGGAAGATGAGATGTTGTTCCTCCAGTTTGCGTTGAGCGTCACTGGAACATAGCAGCAGGCCAAGAACAGACATGTGGGCATGGGAGCAGGGTCTTGTGTTAAAATGGCAAGCAACAGGAAGGTCAGGGTCCTGAATGCGCACAGACCGAAGATGCTCAGCAAGGCGATCACCCAGTCAGCGTTTGGTCTCTCCGATATAGAGGAGACCACATTGGGAGCAGCGAATGCAATAGACCAAATTGGAAGAGATGCAAGAGAAACGCTGCTTAACCTGGAATGAGTGTTTTGGGCCTGGGATGTTTAGCATGGAAGAGGTAAAGGGGCAGGTGTTACACCTTCTGCGATTGCATGGGAAGGTGCCATGGGTGATGGGAGAGGTACTGGGTATGGTGGAGGAGTGGACTAGATTATCTCGGAGGGAACGGTCTCTGCGGAATGCTGACAGAGGGAGTGAAGGGAAGATGTGTTTGGTGGTGGCATCACGCTGGAGTTGGCGAAAATGGCGGAGGATACGGAGGCTGGTGGGATGGAATGTGAGAACGAGGGGGACTCTATCCTTGTTCTGGGAGGGAGTGGAGGGGGTGAGGGTAGTGGTGTGGGAGGTGGACCGCACACTGTAGGTGGGGAATCACGGTTGAGGAAGAAGGAACACATTTACGAAGCACCATTTTGGAAAGTGGCATAATCGGAACAAATGCGACGGAGGCGAAGGAGTTGAGAGAAAGGGATGGAGTCCTTACAGGGTGTAAGGTGCGAAGAGCTGTAGTCCAGATAGTTGTGGGAGTCAGTGGGCTTGTAGAGGATATTAGTGGATAGTCGATTGCCGGAAATGGAGATAGAAAGATCAAGGAAGGGAAGAGAAGTGTCTGAGATGGCCCAGGTGAAAGTGATGGAGGGGTGGAAACTGGAAGCGAAGTTGATGAATTTTTGCCCGGACCTGGAAAAATTTGTTTTCATTTCATTTTAACTGTCTTTTACCATTTCTTTCTTTCTTAATATACATTTAATTTCCCCCCCCCCCCCATCTTATCCACCTTTCCTGCACCTTTCTCCTCTTTGCTTCCCCCTTCCCCTCCCCCCACACCAACAGTTCATCCTCTGATGTTAGTTTCCCTGCTGTTTGACCTTTCACATCTTTTGTTCTCTCTGGGGGCTGCCATTAGCACTCGTTCCCCTTGGTTTCTGTGGCCATTAGCACCCGGTTTCCCTGGGTTCCTGTGGCTATGGCTCATCTTTCATTCTCACTCCACAGTATAAATATTTCCCACTTTCTCTGTCTGTTAGCTTTGACAAAGAGTCATCGGACTCGAAACGTTCGCTCTTTTCTCTCCCTACAGATGCTGCCAGACTTGCTGAGATTTTCCAGCATTTTCTCCTTCGTTTCAGATTCCAGCATCCGCAGTAATTTGCTTTTAACAGGTTCAATAACAGCTTTTCCCCCGCTGTTACCAGGCTCCTGAAATGACCCTCTTATGGACAGAACTGATATCTTCAAACATCTTCTCTACTGGGTAGTACTGCACTCCTGTATGCTTCACCCAATGGCTGTCGGTGGTGTTTGCATTGTGTATTTATAGTATGTCCTATGTTTTTTCATACATGGACCGATCTGGCTGGACTGTACGCAGAACAATACTTTTCACTGGGCCTCGGTACACGTGACAATAAATCAAATCCAATCTAATCCATCGCCACCTTCCCAAGGGCAGGGCGACCAGAGGCAGGCAACTAACGATGACCTTGCCAGCGATCGCCACGTCTCGTGAATGAAACTTTAAAAAATAAATTGCGTGCTATGAGGAAAGAGGTCGACTTCCCTTTTTGATATGGTTCAGCATGTTTATGGCAAAAAAAAAAATCAATCAGAAAGCTGGAACCAGAATCGTTAGAAAGATGGAGGGAGATTTTTATTGGATTTCAGGCACAAACGTGATAAATTACGGCAATTGCCGCGCACTGGATGGATTTTTGTGATTTTACTCAAGGACAGCATACTTGAAATAATTTAATAGGCAGAACTTTCCCTCCGTGGCGTGGTACCTCCTGATCCCTGACCATCACAGAAGCAACCACCTCTCCCCAACCACCATCTACACTGCCCCCCACCCCTGCCCGTCCCAAATAGGCCGACATGCCTTCAGCTCAGCTGAGGTCTTTTTTTGGTCAGCCAGTCAGGCCGGTCGTAGGTGGGAAAGCTGATGAAGGGACGGTCACCTCAGCACTTTGCTTTGCCGCAAGCCCACGGATAACCTCACAATGCTCCACTTCTCCAGCTTCCACCCTAAACACATTAAAGAAGTCATCCCCTATGGACAAGCGCTCCGTATACACAGGATCTGTTCAGATGATGAACGTGATAGACATCTACGGATGCTGAAAGTCACCCTCGTAAGAACGGGATATGACGCTCGACTCATCGATCGACAATTCCAACGCACCACAGCAAAAAAAAACGCACCGACCTCCTCAGAAGACAAAAAGGGACACAACCGACAGAGTACCCTTCATCGTCCAGTACTTCCCCGGAGTGGAGAAACTACGACATCTTCTTCGCATCCTTCAGCACATCATCCATGAAGAAGAACATCTTGCCAAGGTCATCCACACACCCCCACTACTTGCCTTCAAACAACCGCACATCCTCAAACAAACCATTGTTTGCAGCAAACTACCCAGCCTTCAGAACAGCGACCACGACACCACACAACCCTGCCATGGCAACCTCTGCAAGACGTGCCAGATCATCGACATGGGGACCACCATTACACGCGAGAACACCACCCACTAGGTACGCGGTACATACTCGTTCGACTCGGCCAACGTTGTCTACCTCATACGCTGCAGGAAAGGATGTCCCAAAGCTTGGTACATTGGCGAGACCATCTGCGACAACAGAGGAACGGACATCACGCGACAATCACCAGGCAGGAATGTTCCCTTCCAGTCGGGGAACACTTCTGCAGTCAAGGGCACTCAGCACCTGATCTCCAGGTAAGCGTTCTCCAAGGCGGCCTTCAGGACGCGCAACAATGCAGATTCGCCAAGCAGAAATTTATAGCCAAGTTCCACACGCATGAGTACGGCCTCAACCGGGACCTTGGATTCATGTCACATTACATTCACCCCCCCACCATCTGGCCTGGGCTTGTGAAATCCTACCAACAGTCCTGGTTTGAGACAATTCACACCTCTTTAACCTGTGACTATCCCTCTCTCCAGTCGCACCGTCTGGACTTGTAAAGGCTTAATTGCCTGCAGAGGCTCGCATTCAAAGTGTCGTCTTGCATCATTGATCTAGATACGTGTTTGTGGAACCCACCTCTTCATTCACCTGAAGAAGGAGCTGCGCTCCGAAAGCTAGTGATTCCAAAGAAACCTGTTGGACTTTAACCCGGTGTTGTAAGACTTCTTACTGTGCCCGCCCCAGTCCAACGCACAAATCTCCACATCGCTTGAAGACAGGCGTAGTGTTCTTGCAAGAGATCCATTTGAAGGTGATGGATCAGATGAGGTTGAGGAAAGGTTGGGTGGGACAGGTATTGCATTCGGGGTTGGGCATGAAGGCGAGGGGAGTAGCGGTGCTGGTTAGTAAGAGGGCGGCTTTTGCGGCGGGGAGTATAGTGACGGATCCTGGGCGCAGGCTTGTGATGGTAAGTGGGAGGCTGGGGATACCCATAGTGCTGGTGAATATCTATGCCCCAAATTGCGATGATGTGGAATTTATGAAGAGGGTACTTGGACACGTACTGGCTGAATATTGGTGGTTGGGGTCAATACATTTTTTGACCCTAGATTGGATCAGTTGTGTCCTAGGTCCTTGAGGATGTTGGCAATGGCAAAAGAACTGTTGGGGTTTATGGAGCGGAATGGGAGGGGTGGACCCATGGCGGTGTGGGAGGCCGAGAGCGATGGAATTCTTGTTATATTCACATGTCCAGCGGGTTTTTCCCGGATTGACTTCTTCCGTCCTGGACAAACGTTGTTGGCGAGGGTGGCTGGGTCGGAAGTGGCGAGGGGAGTTTATTTCGATCCGGCTGCATTGGGCGAAGGTGGGGCGGTTAGAGGGACAGTGGTTGGTGGAAGCCATTTTGGTGGTGAAACAGAGGTACTCCGATTAGACTATTGAGTTGGATGATCAGCCATGAAAGTGATGAATGGCGGAGCAGGCTCGAAGGGCCAAAAGGCCTCCTCCTGCTCCTATCTTCTATGTATCTACTCGGTGGCCCGAGGAGACGCTGTTCAAAGAAAGGAAGAAGCTCCAAATGGAGTTTGAGCTTATGTCGACGGGAAGGCAGTGGATAACTGTGCCGGGTTAGTGGGTGATGTATAAGCATGGGGGAAAAGGCCAGGAGGGTACTTGTGTGTCAGTTGAGAAGGTAGACTGCGGCAAGGGAGATTGGGCAGATAAGGGATCGGGAGGGGGGTTACTGAGTAGAGGGAGGTAAATGGAGTATTTGAGCCCTTTTACCAGGTTTCCAGCAGAGTTCTATAAAAGGTTTGGTTCAGAATTAGGGCCTTTGAGATATACAATGAACCGGTTGGTAAGAACATAAGAACTAGGAGCAGGAGTAGGCCATCTGGCCCCTCGAGCCTGCTCCACCATTCAATGAGATCACGGCTGATCTTTTGTGGACTCAGCTCCACTTTCCAGCCCGAACACCATAACCCTTAATCCCTTTATTCTTCAAAAAACTATCTTTATCTTAGAAACATTTAATGGAGGAGCCTCTACTGCTTCACTGTGCAAGGAATTCCATAGATTCACAACCTTTTGGGTGAAGAAGTTCCTCCTAAACTCAGTCTTAAATCTACTTCCCCTTATCTTGAGGCTATGCCCCCTAGTTCTGCTTTCACCCGCCAGTGGAAACAACCTGCCCGCATCGATCCTATCTATTCCCTTCATAATTTTATATGTTTCTATAAGATCCCCCCTCATCCTTCTAAATTCCAACGAGTACAGTCCCAGTCTACCCAACCTCTCCTCATCATCCAACACCTTCAGCTCTGGGATTAACCTAGTGAATCTCCTCTGCACACCCTCCAGTGCCAGTACGTCCTTTCTCAAGTAAGGAGACCAAAACTGAACACAATACAATATTTATATTAATGATCTGGATAGTCAGAGGCTTTTCCCCAGGGTAGAGGGGTCAATTACTAGGGGGCATAGGTTTAAGGTGAGAGGGGCAAGGTTTAGAGTAGATGTACGAGGCAAGTTTTTTACTCAGAGGGTAGTGGGTGCCTGGAACTCGCTACCGGAGGAGGTGGTGGAAGCAGGGACGATAGTGGCATTTAAGGGGCATCTTGACAAATACATGAATAGGATGGGAATAGAGGGATACGGACCCAGGAAGTGTAGAAGATTGTAGTTTAGTCGGGCAGCATGGTCGGCACGG
This sequence comes from Scyliorhinus torazame, assembly GCF_047496885.1. Classification (NCBI taxonomy): domain Eukaryota; kingdom Metazoa; phylum Chordata; class Chondrichthyes; order Carcharhiniformes; family Scyliorhinidae; genus Scyliorhinus; species Scyliorhinus torazame. The sequence goes on from NC_092722.1 coordinate 12,204,885, forward strand.
GCTTGGAGGGCCGAAGGGCCTGTTCCTGTGCTGTACATTTCTTTGTACTCCAGGTGTGGCCTCACTAACACCGTATACAATTGCAGCATAACCTCCCTCGTCTTAAACTCCATCCCTCTAGCAATGAAAGACAAAATTCCATTCGCCTTCTTAATCACCTGTTGCACCTGTAAACCAACTTTTTGCGACTCATGCACTAGCACACCCAGGTCTCTCTGTACAGCAGCACGTTTTAATATTTTATCATTTAAATAATAATCCCTTTTGCTGTTATTCCTACCAAAATGGATAACCTCACATTTGTCAACATTGTATTCCATCTGCCAGACCCTAGCCCATTCACTTAGCCTATCCAAATCCCTCTGCAGACTTCCAGTATCCTCTGCACTTTTTGCTTTACCACTCATCATAGTGTCGAAGATCTAAGGAAGAGCTCCCACCCACGCTTTCTCTGGCTTCCATCTTGCTCGTTTTAAAAAGGGACACAGACCTGGAACAATGTGGATCGAGCCACCCGATATCGCTGTAGACACAAAGCTGCTGGCAACGCGTATGGAGGACTGTGTGCCAGGGATGATAGGGGATGACCAAACGGGGTTTGTGAAAGGGCGGCAGCTGTCGTCTAATATTAGGCAATTATTAAATGTGATTATGATGCCCCCGGAGAGTAGTAGTGTCAATGGACACGGAGAAAGCGTTTGACCGGACTGAACGGGCGTACCTGTTTGAAGTGTTGGGCTGGTTTCGGTTTGAGCAGGGGTTTGTGGATTGGGTTAGGTTGCTGTACGAGGCCCGCAAGGTGAGTATCCGTACTCATAACGTTAATGAGCCCGTGGGTGGCAACATTTGGCGTTTCGGAGGATCCGGGAGTGCAGGTGGGGACAGAGGCTGACGTCTTGGCCTTTGCCTCCCTGATAGCCTGGAGGGGGTTATTGCTGGGACGGTGGGACCCAGAGCCGCCTAAAGCGGGGGTAAGGATGAACGACTTGGCGGAGATTCTGCACTTAGAAAAGATAAAGTTTGCCATCAGTGGCGTGCATAAGAGCTTCTTTTTGAGGTGAAGGCTGTTCATCGACTTCTTTAAGGAGTGGCAAATCGCCAGCGGCGGGGTGGGGGGCTGGAGCAGGGGGGGGCATTTATTTTTGGGGTTCGTTACTATAATTAAAAGTGGGGGGGGGGACTGTGGGAGCGAACTAAGGCAGAGAGATGGGGGTAGTTAGGATGTGGGTACTGTTTGACGATTATCGATGTTGTTGCAGTCTCTTTTTTCTTCTGAATGCACTTGAAAATGCCTCTAATAAAAATATATATTTTTTAAAGGTGTCTGCAGTTCAGGGTACCACCTCCTTCTGAAAGGTTCCGCTCTGAACCTCGGCGCCCCACGCCCATCTCCCCCAGGGATTGATCTCAGGGGTGGGGATCGGGGTTCAGAGTTATCACCCTCTTCTAACCTGACCATTCTCAACAACTGTGGACCCACTGAAACCAGAGAGAGTGGGTTTTCTTTGCAGCTGATAAGACTTGCGGCTGAAACATTCCGTCAGTGACAGACCCAAGAATTACAGAATGTGACGGCTGCGATAAATAGATGCGAGATGCCCCTGGAGTGGTCACGTTGCTGGCTTTTCCAAATGCAATTAACCAAGTTGTGGAACTTGAACCTTGTAGCTGACAAGGGTTCGGTACGTCTGGAGGGGGAATGGGGATAATCAATGTTGCAGCAGCCAAGCTCCTACAAACCAGGGCAACTTGGGTTCCCGCAGGTTGGCAAATCGTGCATCTCGTCGCCGTGCCCTGTCGACATGTACCCACTGTAACTGACACGGCACTCGTGGGGCATCTTGGGAGCTCACAACAAGTTTCAAAGCCTGTGCTGACTCCACCAAGCCGCTGGCGAAAGCTACAAAACAGAGCAGGGCTGAGCACACTTTCTCAAGGGGAGGCTGCACAGATGCTGCACTAATGAGATGGATGGTCATTCATCAGCATCCTGAATCGCGTCCTCTGAGGAAGCCGTCCAGTTGTGCCTTATTAGCTATGCAGCAAGGTTAGTTTTTGAAATAATCAAGTGCCTCGGAAATGTTAAAGGCTGCTGCATTGTAGAAATATCAGTCGTTCAAGAAAGGAGCCAAACTCTTCAAATATCCAGGACATTGACTAACTGCAACAGCCGCCACGATCAATGAGGCCATTGGGTTTAAACAGATTGAGAAAAGTAGCTTATCATCTGTTCCAACACAGACCGATTGCATTCTACTTATCCGATGTACCAAATTCTAGTGAGGATAAAGCAAAGATAATTATCCTGTCAAGAAACGATTGGGGGAGGGGGGTTAAAACCTTTAAAAATACATATATAACATTTTCAACTAGCATAGCCATAGGACCTGTTGACATGGCAACTGTTGTGTGACAAGAGATTCGATGCCACTTGTGTTTTGCAGGTGGGTGACATGACCTTGGCTTGGGTGGCTGCACACTCGCAGGGAGGGAAGTGGTTACTTCAAAGGGAAGTAGAAGCTGAAAGAGGAAAGAGGCGATCCAGGCAAAGTAGCGGTTATCTCCGGAAAGGAAGTGACAGGCATGAGCTTGTCCCGTCAAAAGACCACGAGACTTTGCCACGAAAAAGAAGTCCAGTTAACTCGCCCATACCCACCATCACAGCTTCCGAAGTCAGATCGGCCTCCCTGAAAGTGAAGCCTCGGAAGGCGACGGACCCGGGCGGGATCCCTGGTCGTGCACTCAGAGCCTGCGCGGACCAGCTGGCAGAGGTATTCGCGGACATCTTTAACCTGTCCCTACTCCACTCCGAGGTCCCCACCTGCTTCAAGAAGACCGCCATTATACCGGTGCCAAAGAAGAACCAGGCAACGTGCCTCAATGACTACTGTCCGGTGGCCCTGACTTCAGTCATAATGAAGTGCTTCAAGAGGTTGATCATGAAGCGCATCACCTCCATACTCCCAGGAAACCTTGATCCACTGCAATTCGCATACCGTGGCAACCAGTCCACAGCAGACGCCAGTTCCCTGGCCGGAAACTCATCCCTAGAGCATCTCGACAACAAGGACTCCTATTTATTGACTACAGCACCACCTTCAACACCATAATCCCAGCCAAGCTCATATCTAAGCTCCAAAACCTAGGACTTGGCTCCCCACTCTGCAACTGGATCCTCGACTTTCTGACCAACAGAGGCAGCACGGTAGCACAGTGGTTAGCACAATTGCTTTACAGCTCCAGGGTCCCAGGTTCAATTCCCGGCTTGGGTCACTTGTCTGTGCGGAGTCTGCATGTTCTCCCCTTGTGTGCGTGGGTTTCCTTCGGGTGCTCCGGTTTCCTCCCACAGTCCCAAGATGTGCAGGTTAGGTGGATTGGCCATGCTAAAATTGCCCTTAGTGTCCAAAATTGCCCTTAGTGTTGGGTGGGGCTATTGGGTTATGGGGATAGGGTGGGTGTGTGGGCCTGGATAAGGTGCTCTTTCCAAGAGCCGGTGCAGACTCGATGGGCCGAATGGCCTCCTCCTGCACTGTAAATTCTATGAAAAAAGACCACAATCAGTAAGAATGAACAACAACTCCTCCGCAATAGTCCTCAATACCGGGGCCCTGCAAGGCTGCGTACTTAGCCCACTGCTCGGCAAAATTTGGTTCCTACTCCATCCACAAGTTTGCTGACGATACGACCATAGTGGGCCGGATCTCGAATAACGATGAGTCAGAATACAGGAGGGAGATAGAGAACCTAGTGGAGTGGTGCAGCGACAACAATCTCTTCCTCAATGCCAGCAAAACTAAAGAACTGGTCATTGACTTCAGGAAGCAAAGTACTGTACAAACCCCTGTCAGCATCAACGGGGCCGAGGAGAAGATGGTTAGAAGTTTCAAATTCTTAGAGGTGCACATCTCCAAAAATCTGTCCTTGTCCACCCCCGTCGACGCTACCACCAAGAAAGCACAACAGCGCCTAAACTTCCTCAGGAAACTAAGGAAATTCGGCATGTCCACATTAACCCTTACCAACTTTTACAGATGCACCACAGATAGCATCCTATCTGGCTGCATCACAGCCTAGTATGGCAACTGCTCGGCCCAGGACCGCAAGAAACTTCAGAGAGTAGTGAACACTGCCCAGTCCATCACACAAGCCTGCCTCCCATCCAGACTCCATCTACACCTCCCGCTGCCAGGGGAAAGCGGGCAGCAGAATCAAAGATCCCTCCCACCCGGCTTACTCACTCTTCCAACTTCTTCCATCGGGCAGGAGATACAGAAGTCTGAGAACACGCACGAACAGACTCAAAAACAGCTTCTTCCCCGCTGTTACCAGACTCCTAAATGACCCTCTTATGGACTGACCTCATTAACACTACACCCTGTATGCTTCATCCGATGCCAGTGCTTATGTAGTTACATTGTATATGTTGTGTTGCCCTATTATGTATTTTCTTTTATTCCCTTTTCTTCCCATGTACTTAATGATCTGTTGAGCTGCTCGCAGAAAAATACTTTTCACTGTACCTCGGTACACGTGACAATAAACAAATCCAATCCAATTAGGAACTCAGGAAAAACAGAAAGGGAACATGAAGTCTTTGTCATGTAGTCCCACAATGTTTTGCGCGTAAAGAGCCCCCAAGCCCGGGGCCAGCTTGCTTTTTGCTCACATCGCTGCTCTCAATTAGAATTTGACAAAGGAACACGAGAGAACAACGGTAGAATCAAAAGTGCCTCTCATGACGTGAAGACGTCCCAAAAATGATTTAAGGCATGTACAAGTGTGGACACCGTTACTAATTTTGACAGCGGAGCTTGTTGTGCAGTGGGTAGCGTGTCTACCTCGGAACCAGGTTCTCTGGGCTCAAGGACTTGATGGCGAAGGCGGGAGCACTCATAACGTGGCCAAACGGTTCGAGTGTCAGCCTGTTAATCCATCCAATATACTCCAATGGCACGTTCAAGAGAGATTCCCCATCAGTCTTGCGATGGAAGGTTTTGACCATCACCAGGCTACAAAGTGTATGCAAACGTACGTGTTGCTACAGCAACCTGGATGCCAAGTGAACTGTAACGCATCGCCCTCCACTAATTTTGGCACCTTGGGCGGAGTATTTAGTTGGGTACATCTTGGGGACCGACGGCGGCCTGACACATTCCTTCAGCACACTGTCTTGAGGTAGCAGCGAGCAGAAAAAAAACGGCTTCTAAGTTTGTGTGGGTTCCTTCATGTTTCACCGGTTTAGTCGTGTCCTGCGGTGCGATTTCAGGAATACAAAGCACAGAAATCTGTTCCTGTTTTACGCTGCGCAGTGCCGCGTCAGTAGCCTGATATAACGTGGAGGCCGGGCCAGGGGTATATCTTTTGCTTGCAGCTGCTTACTGGAGTACAGTTTGTACCCCGATGTGACAGCTTACGGCCACATTCTGAGTGAGCCACGGCCCAACAGCTCTCTCACCTCTTGAGTCAGTCCCACGCCCGGAGTCTCGAGCGGCAAATTTAGGCCTACACTCTGGTGAAGCACAGAAGGAGTGCTGCTTTGTCAGAGGCCCACTCGCCCCTCTCAGTTGGATGTTACAGGCCTGTGGCACTGTCTCAAAGAGGAGCTGATGCATTTGTCCCGGAATTGTGGCCAATACTTGTCCCCCTCGACCTACTTCGCTAAAACAGGCGATCTGGGGATTATCACACTGATGTTTGTGGCTGTACACAAACTGTCTGCTGGGTGGGTGTGTCCTACGCCACATCAACGACTTCATTAGCCATAAGAACCCATGTGATCACAAGCCTCCCTTTTCCTTGGAATTTGCAAAGCAAGCCCCCTTGAAACAAAGGCGATACTCCCGATCGCAGTTTTGCTGATGTGGCATCAGTGAAAATATTAATCTGTTTGCCAGCCTGATTAACGCCAACCCCACCAGGTATCCCAAAGTCAATGATGGGGGTGCCACCAGTTTAGTGTCCAATGCTCTGTTTTCCCTCACAGTCCAAAGGATGCACAGGTTAGGTGGATTGGCCATGCCAAATTGCCCCTCAGGGTCCAAAACAAACGGTTAGGTGGGGTTACTGGGATAGGGTGGAGGTGCGGGCTTGAGTAGGGTGCTCTTTCCAAGGACCGGTGCAGACCCGACGGGCCGAACGGCCTCCTTCTGCATTGTCGATTCTCTGAGTAAAGGGGACATAAAATCCTGGAGGGCAGTCTCCGCATTGGTGTGGAAACCAGGGCCTCAGGGCCTGCCAGTGAGTGAACGCTCCTGTGGCTACGCAGACACGAGGAGAATGTGCAAACTCCACACGGACAGTGATGACCCCGAGTCCTCGGCGCCGAGAGGTAGCAGTGCTAACCACTGCACCACCCTGCCGCCTGAAGAATACCAAATGATAAGGAAACAATAGCTTGCACTGCATGAGAAGATGGTAGCCATGATGTGGAGATGCCGGCGTTGGACTGGGGTGAGCCCAGTAAGACTGTGCACAGTAAAACTTCTTGCTGTGCATGAGGAGAGAGTGCGGATTGATCAGAGCTTGTTCCCTAGCAATTTGGTATTCTTGGGAATACCAAAGATCCCTCAAAGCACACCATCAGATGACAGATTGACTGCTCACTAACTCACCTCACTGACAACCGGGGGACATTTGCACTGCATGTAGAAGTGGCTGCCGTGATAGCGGCAGAATATCATTCATTCTAAGTGAAGTGCTCTGGGATGTTTAAGAGACACTGTGCGTAAATGCAAGTTATTTTCTTCTCCCGGTTTATTGCTGAGTGCTGCCTGGCAGCAGTCCAAGGTCAGAAACGGCTTTGGGCACCAGCCAGTTCATCTCTTGGGTAGTAACTAAGGAGATGAGGACACAGGGAGGGCAGAAATGCAAAAGGATTCTTAATAAGTTTGATTTGCAAAAGCCTTTAATGTGCATTCAATTTTAACATCTCACCCAGGGTATGTGTAAGCACCCGGTAGATTTTCCTTCAGGCTCCTCCCCATCTCTGGGACCTTTCAGTTCAAACCTTCAGAGACTCTGTATTTTTCTGAATTAATCCCAGTTCCTGCGTGCACCCTATTAGTAGCTGTCCCTTTCGGTAGCCATACCCAAGCTCCGGAAAACCCTCATAGTGCTTTCCTTCTATTTCCTTCAAGACCGTGTAAGAGCTAGGGATAGAATTTTGCATTCTGAGGACTGAGTGCAATGGCGGGCGGGGAAATTGGTGCAACTCCCGCTGAACAACAGGGTGGATTTCCACGCCAAATTTTTCGCTCCTAAGCTCATTGATCGTGTCGGCGAGGGGCTCATCGAACCTCATGGCAGGGCAGGCAATGATTCGCCCACTCCGCCTTTACCTCACGGCAGCGAAGGTTCTGCCGCCATGTTTAAACAGCGCCCGCACACATATTCACTCACTACAGGCCCAGTGTGAGCTGAAGGTCTAAATCAGCATGACACCGAAATGAAATCAACCCTCCCCTCCACAGTTCAGCGAGGCATCCCTGGAGAAACTCCTCCAGGTTGTCCAGCAAAGACAGGGCGTCCTGTATCCGAGGGCTTGGAGTAGGAGGCCCACCCACCTGATCACGCCCAGTCTGGGAAGAGGAGGAGCCAGGGAGGTCAGCGCCTGCCGGCCATGAGCAGGGACTGCCCTGCAGTTCAGGGAAAGGGTGAATGATCTGATCCACTCTGTCAATCCTCTTCTCACTCCAAGCTCATGCTCTCATAAGGTCATCAGGCAGCTGAAGGGTTAAAATCCACATAGATATCACACACTACCAGCAGATGGGACATCAGCAGTGATCGCCTACCAGCCACTTTATGGTCTTCATGTCATATAAGATCAGGTGCGGCGGCACGGTGGCGCAGTGGTTAGCATTGCTGTCTCACGGCGCAAGGACCCAGGTTCAATCCCGGCCCCATCCTGATCAATGAGCCTGCACTCAGTTCAATCCTATTCTCCATGCCGTTAGAATTTCCATGGAACAGAAGGGGGCCATTCAGCCCCATCAAGTCAGCAACCACAGTCTGAAAGAGCACCCTAGCTAGGCCCAATTCCCACCCTAATCTTGTAACCCCACCAAACCTGCACACCTTTTGGACACCAAGGGGCAATTTTATCACGGTCAATCCACTTAACCTGCACATTTTTGGAGTGTGGGAGGAAACCGGATCACCCGGAGGTAACCCACACAGACACGGGGAGAACGTACAAACTCCACACAGTCACCCAAGGCCGCAATTGAACCGGGGGTTCCTGGCACTGTGAGGCAGCAGTGCTAACCACTGTGCTGCCTATTCGCAAATAATTGATAGGGTTTTCCTTCAATCGGCCCAAAATAGCAGCCTTGACGTCTCCCCACACACTCCCATATTGCATTCTTTTCAAGCTAGTTTATCCAACTGTGCGACCAACACCTTCCAACCTCCCTGTCACCCACCAAGCTCCTTCCATCATCCTTCACAGTCACCGCCTCCTAATTTCCATTGCTTCTGTTGCTATTCAGCAAACCCGCCCTCCCCCAAGTACCCTAGACCCCATTATTGTGAAATGAAAATGAAATGAAAATCGCTTATTGTCACAAGTAGGCTTCAAATGAAGTTACTGTGAAAAGCCCCTAGTCGCCACATTCTGGCACCTGTTCAGGGAGGCTGGTACGGGAATTGAACCGTGCTGCTGGCCTGCCTTGGTCTGCTTTCAAAGCCAGCGATTTAGCCCTGTGCTAAACAGCCCCATTGTCCACACTGACATTTGGGTTCCCCCCCTGCTGACTTCAATGTCGACGTCTCCATGCCCTTTGCTGGTCTGGTCCCTTCCCTGCCCCCCCCCACATGTATCCTTTCAAGGATCCCCCGATCACCCGCGGCAACCCCCCCCCCCCCCACATGAAACCATCCAATAACCTCCTCATGACTACACACCATTATGTGCACAACCGCCACTGCCCAGAAAAACCTTTCCCCGCCCAAGACTGCGTCCCAGTCTTTCGTGCCATGGCGAGCCCGCGAACACGGCCCCTACAGCCCAGAAGCCTGTTCAATAGGCCCTCGACAGCATGACCTCATCCTCGTGACAGTCTCCCCAAATGCCCCCAACAGTGTGGCCTCAGCCCCGGGATAGTCTGTTCAATATGTTAAGATTGTTTAATATTTTATTGTTTTATTTGGAATTATATACACCCCCTCAGATCCCCTAGTATAGACAAACAAAAATAAAATAGAACCCCCCCCCCCCCCGGTAAAGTATGGGGAAAATATATAACAAGACGGAGCAAATCTGGCTCAATATCTTTAAAATAAATGTTTATCCAATTAAGGGGCAAGTTAGCGTGGCCAATCCACCTCCCCTGCACATCTTTTTGGGTTGTGGGGGGTGAGGCCCACACAGGCACAGGGAGAATGTGCAAACTCCACACGGACAGTGACCCAGGGCTGGGATCGAACCCAAGTCCTCGTCACCGTGAGGCAGCAATGCTAACCACTGCGCCACCCTTTCTTGGTTCAATATCAAAGTGCACTCCTAAGGAGAATTCCGGGATGTTTTGCTGCATTGCTACGATACATAAATTCAAGTTGATGTTTCTCGTCAATTTAGCCATTTTGCACAACACAGTTATCTCTGATCTAACCATATTAAACCCAAGATGAGAAAAGAACATTAGCTCCATCGATACTCACCCTATCCATCAAACACCGCAACCTGATCCATTACTCTCCCCACCCCCCAACTGTTCTAAAAACTAACACTTGGGACAAGGCCAAAAAAAGATCTGTGGCCTATACAATAGAAGGTGAAAAAAACATCAACAGTGCAGGATTGCTTATTTTCAAATGCTAAAGATGTGCGTTCGACGTAGACAATCTTACAGAAACTCAACTCGATTTCAGCCGTGGACCGATAGAACATAGAACATAGAAAATACAGCACAGAACAGGCCCTTCGGCCCACGATGTTGTGCCGAACCTTTGTCCTAGATTAATCATAGATTATCATTGAATTTACAGTGCAGACGGAGGCCATTCGGCCCTTTGAGTCTGCACTGGCTCTTGGAAAGAGCACCCTACCCAAACTCAACACCTTCACCCAACACCAAGGGCAATTTGGACATTAAGGGCAATTTATCATTGGCCAATTCACCTAACCCGCACATCTTTGGATTGTGGGAGGAAACCGGAGCACCCGGAGGAAACCCACGCAGACACGGGGAGGACGTGCAGACTCCGCACAGTCAGTGACCCAAGCCGGAATCGAACCTGGGACCCTGGAGCCGTGAAGCAATTGTGCTATCCACAATGCTACCGTGCTGCCCTTGAGAACAAATAAATCTACAATTCCGATGGCAGGAGGAATCCCCTTCCCTGGTAATAGTTGCAAAATGCGAACCGATGGTGTAATAATTTGTACAATACCGTGCCTCCCCAGGGGTGTGCGCAGTGCAGTCAGACTTCGGTGAAACTACATTTTTGCAACAGCGCTGCAAACCCTTGGCCACTGTCTAATTTTAATTTCTTTCAAAAAAGAAAACATCAATTTTCAAACCACAACCACCCCACCGCAGGAACAACTCTCTCTTTGTCTTCAACATTGAAAGTTGGAGACTGCAAAACATTCACATCTGCAAGGGCCAAACCCAAGGTGCAGATCCCAGTGTCTGAATGACTGCGTCCACCCCACCTATCCTGGTACACGCAGACCATGGATTCCAGTAAATTGTAAACATATTTAACGCACATTCTTAAAGTGATGCATGGCTTAAACCACTGCTGGATCGGAGCGGATGCTACATGCTAACTTGTGGTTTCATTGATTAATCCCACATTGCTACAACATGGTATCGCATTGGTATCCACTTGCTACCATATATGTTTTCAAACAACAATAATTTACATTTATAGTGCCACCTTTAACATGGAAGAAAATTGCCCCGGGGTGCTTTGCAGAGGCGGATTTGCAAGTAAATGGACATCAGGCCAAAGGATTAAGAGCAGTGACCAAATATTTTGTCAAAGAGGATGGGTTTTAAGTAGAATCTTAATTATGAAGAGGCAAAGAGGGTGTGGGAAGGATTTCTGGAACTTGGGATGTGGACGGATAAATGATTGTTGAAGGCAAATGAAGAATTAATGATGTAAATATAATTGGGGGGGGGGGGCTCTTTTTCTTTCCCCAACTCAGTCCGTGCATTGTACAGCCACATTGGAAAGTTCTAATAGTGAGACGGGCCGGGATGAGTGGATCTCGACAGACGCATTAAATAGGAGGTGACATTATGAGCCATTGAGCACCAGCACAGACCTGGGCTCACAGAGGATGCTGGTCTGAGAACTGGCGCTATGGAAATGCAGCCCAAACTCAATGTGCGCTCCAGAGCAGCGGGGCTTTGATGCTAGAAGGGCAAGGAACGCTCAGTCACCCAAAAATACACACACAAAACTGCACTTCAGAGTAGATTCGGAGAGCAAGAGTGGAAAGGCGATTTAAAAAGTGGCATATTTTGAGCATAATAAACGACAGTAGCATAGCGACGTTACTGGATTAATAATCCTGGGGACTGGGGTAATACTCTAGAAACATCGGGGGGGGGGGGGGGGTGCGACAAAGATATTAAGGATCCTTACAATGCAGCTGGTGATCTGTAATTCTTTTTTCATAGAATTTACAGTGCAGAAGGAGGCCATTTGGCCCATCGAGTCTGCACCGGCTCTTGGAAAGAGCACTCTACCCAAGCCCACACCTCCACCCTATCCCATAACCCAGTAACCCCACCCAACACTAAGGGCAATTTTAGACACTAAGGGCAATTTAGCATTGCCAATCCACCTAACCTGCACATCTTTGGATTGTGGGAGGAAACCGGAGCACCCGGAGGAAACCCACGCAGACACGGGGAGAACGTGCAGACTCCGCACAGACAGTGACCCACGCCGGGAATCGAACCTGGGACCCTGGAGCTGTGAAGCAATTGTGCTAGCCACCATGCTGCCCTCCTAATGATAGAGTAGAGTAAGGTACAAGGGCTTCAATAGCAAAATGGCTTCCCCGACAGACATTTCTTATATTGGTTCTCGGTGGTCCCCTGCAAACATTGTCCCCTGGAATTCTGGGCATCAAAGTCAATGCTGTGGAGACACTAAAATCAACAAATCACTGCAGGTGCTGGAATCTGAAACAAGAACAGAGGATGCTGGATAAAACTCAGCCAGTATCGGAGAGGAGGAGAACAGAGGTAACGTTTCGAGTCCTTCTGGCTCACCTTTTGGAAAAGGTGCAAAGGAGATTTACCAGGATGTTGCCTGGAATGGAGAGTAGGTCTTACGAGGAAAGGTTGAGGGTGCTAGGCCTTTTCTCATTAGAACGGAGAAGGATGAGGGGCGACTTGATAGAGGTTTATAAGATGATCAGGGGAATAGATAGACAGTCAGAGACTTTTTCCCCGGCTGGAACAAACCATTACAGGGGGACATAAATTTACGGTGAATGGTGGAAGATATAGGGGGGATGTCAGAGGTAGGTTCTTTACCCAGAGAGTAGTGAGGGCATGGAATGCACTGCCTGTGGAAGTAGTTGAGTCGGAAACATTAGGGACCTTCAAGCAGCTATTGGATAGGTACATGGATTCCGGTAAAATGATATAGTGTAGGTTTATTTGTTCTCAAGGGCAGCACGGTAGCATTGTGGATAGCACAATTGCTTCACAGCTCCAGGGTCCCAGGTTCGATTCCGGCTTGGGTCACTGTCTGTGCGGAGTCTGCACGTCCTCCCCGTGTCTGCGTGGGTTTCCTCCGGGTGCTCCAGTTTCCTCCCACAGTCCAAAGATGTGCAGGTTAGGTGAATTGGCCAATGATAAATTGCCGTTAATGTCCAAAATTGCCCTTGGTGTTGGGTGGAGGTGTTGAGTTTGGGTAGGGTGCTCTTTCCAAGAGCCGGTGCAGACTCAAAGGGCTGAATGGCCTCCTTCTGCACTGTAAATTCAATGATAATCTATGATTAATCTAGGACAAAGGTTCGGCACAACATCGTGGGCCGAAGGGCCTGTTCTGTGCTGTATTTTCTATGTTCTATGTTCATCAGAACTGAACTGAGGGAGAGCGTGTTAGATATTAAAGAATAGCTGGAAAAGATGTAGCAAATTTAAGAATAAAAGACAGAAGGCCCGGTGTGGGAGTAGGGGGGGTGATGGGGGTGGGATGTTAAGCATTGAGGCAATACATGTATGGGATGTTTTTTTAAAAAGGGGTTTAAGGTGGAGGTGAAAGGTCACAGTCTAAAGCTGCCACGCTCAGCGTTGAGTCCCGAGGCCTGCAACGTGCCGAACTGGAAGATGAGATGCTGCCCCTCCAGCTTGCGCTGGGCATCACCGGAACATTGCAGCAGGTCAAGGACGGAGAGGTGGGCATGAGAGTCAGGTGCTGAGTTAACATGGTACGGTACAGGTAAGGTTGGGGTCATGCTTGCGGACTGAGCGAAGGTGTTCCGTAAAGCGTTCACCCAGTCTGAGTCTAGTCTCCCCACTGCAGAGGGAATACAAGAGACCAACTTGGTTGCTTTGAACAGAAACCTTCCTCCCTTCCTACCCTGGGTGCCAGTCGAGAACCACGTCCACCTCTGTTTACAGACATTAAAAATCACCATCATAGAATTTACAGTGTAGAAGGAGGCCAATCGGCCCATTGAGTGTGTACCGGCCCTTGGAAAGAGCACCCTACTTAAGCCCATACCTCCACCCTATCCCCGTAACCCCAGCTGACCTTTTTGGACACCTAGGGCGATTTATCATGGCCAATCCATTTTGGGCCCCACACCTCAGGAAGGACATACTGGCACTGGAGCGGGTCCAGCGGAGACTCACACGGATGATCCCAGGAATGGTAGGCCTAACATACGATGAACGTCTGAGGATCCTGGGATTATATTCATTGGAGTTTAGGAGGTTGAGGGGAGATCTAATAGAAACTTACAAGATAATGAATGGCTTAGATAGGGTGGACGTAGCAAAGTTGTTTCCATTAGCAGGGGAGACTAGGACCCGGGGGCACAGCCTTAGAATAAAAGGGAGTCACTTTAGAACAGAGATGAGGAGAAATTTCTTCAGCCAGAGAGTGGTGGGTCTGTGGAATTCATTGCCACAGAGGGCGGTGGAGGCCGGGAAGTTGGGTGTCTTTAAGACAGAAGTTGATAAATTCTTGATTTCTCGAGACATTAAGGGCTATGGAGAGAGAGCGGGTAAATGGAGTTGAAATCAGCCATGATTGAATGGTGGAGTGGACTCGATGGGCCGAATGGCCTTACTTCCGCTCCTATGTCTTATGGTCTTATGGTCTAACCTGCACATCTTTGGATTGTGGGAGGAAACCGGAGCAGCCAGAGGAAACCCACGCTGACACGGGGAGAACGTGCAGACTCCGCACAGACAGTGACCCAAGCCGGGAATCGAGCCCGGGATCCTGGAGCAGTGAAGCAACAGTGCTAACCACTGAGTTACCGTGCCGAAGGCACAAGTATTTTTGTCAGGGGACTGTCTCGGCAGATGCTAAAATGCAAGCTAGGATGGACTGCTGGAGAGCCAGGAACCCACACATTTGAACATAAGGCGGTGATCCGTGAGCAGTCCCATAAGATTGGAAAATAAAGCAAAGCAAAACTCACTAAATGGTGCAGCTCACAAGGGGAACACAAATAGAACCAAAAAAAAAAACCCAAAATAAATTGCGGACCACTGAAGGTTAAGGGGGGGGGGGGGTCAGCCCTTCACAACGCTCAAGCAACTGGCATGTCGAAAATGAAAAGCAAATTTTGAGCGAGTCGGATGTGGTAACGGCCTGGAAGCTGGGAGGAAGCTCAGTGTGGAGGGTGGCGAGTCTGGACTGTACGTGATACACCGCACTTGCTTACAACAAACGGAAATACGTTACCTTGAAACACACTGCAGTGGCGAGAGAGAGGGGAAAAAGAACGTACTGTCACTAATTAAACTGGCAAACATCTTGAGCTGGAGGAAGGAAGCTAGTGAACGGCAGACAACGTCTGTACGAGCCAGAGGGGTGTTAATACATGTCGCTGCCTTCTGGAGGCCAACAGGATGTGGGCTCGTGCAGACGTGTGCAGCAGAAATAAAACCACATGGGCACATTATTCATCTGCAGCCGGGGTCGGGCGTAGCACCGTGCCGAGCACTCAACTGACCGATGTTTAAAAACAGCAGATCCCCCCAACTCGCTGCTTTCCTGTGGCCTTGGCCAACTCGGCCTCCCTGCTAACGTTCTCACGGCAACAGCCGCCTGTCTTCGCGCCGCGATCCCGAGAGGTGCGAACGGAAAACGCCGGCTCCACTGTCGGTGTCCAGGTCGACAAATCCCACCCCCAACCCAGTGGGGCGGGGTGACAGCTCAGTAAAATCTAACAGATATTACTTCCAGAATAAAAAGGAACAATACGACAGTGGAGAGGGCGGTAATAGAATCTTACAGCACAAAAGGCCATTCGGCCAGTCACACCTGTGCCGTCTCACTGAATTCCAAACTGTCCCAACACTCCAGCTCCACAGTGTTGAAAATTTTCCTTTTTAATATTTCTACTTCTGGCACCTTTTCGGGCGGCGTGTCTCAGAGTGCAACAACCCTCCCCGTGCAGGGATTTCTCCTGCTTTCTCCTCAAGGTGGTTTAAATCTATGAGCAAGTGGTTGTGCAGCTTAAAGGGGTCATTGTCCTTAACCCGCTCTGCTCCAGGGAGAACACTCCCAGTCTACACGATGGCCTTTCATCTCAAAAGGATTCACATTTAAAAGGAGGAAGTGGTGCTCCAGATGCACAGTGGCCTGGCCCCGCTGCTTTCAGTGTAGGACACTGGATCTCGTGGCAGATGCATTACAATCATGCCCTGCCGCCTGGATTCCCCAACCATCGGAAATAGTTTCTCTGTACCTATCTTGTTGAATTTCTTAATCTTTTCACAAGTCGGGAGTATCATGGAATACTCTCCACTTGCATGGATACATCGCCAAGACGATGTGACACTATCCAGGACAAAGCAGTTGTTTGACTGGCACCTATCCACCACTGAAGCAGTGACTCCCTCCATCACCGCGCGCTGCGGCATCCGTGTACACCACCCACAAGAGGCACTGCAGCAACTTACTAACGCTCCTTTCACAGTACTTTCCAGGCCCCTTACAACCATCACCTTGGAGCGCGAGGGCCGCAGACACATGGGAATGCCACCGCCTGTAAGTTTTCCAAGCCACGCACACCACCTTAACTTGGAAATAAGATAATTGTTCCTGGGTCAAAATCCCTTCCCAACAGCGCTGCGGATGGACCTACACCGCACGGGCAGCACCGCCACCTTCTCCAGTGCAATCAGGGATGGGCGATAAACATTGGCCGGGCCACGAATGCAACAAAATAAAAACAAGCCTCGATCTTCGAAACTCCAGGGAATGCTACTGAAGGTGACAACAACCTCCAGGATGCGTGTCGGGTGACTTCACCCCGCATGGCTGATTCGGCACAAAGAGGGGGGGCGGGGGAACAGAAAATGTACAAAAACTATTGAGACATTTCTGGTCCTGTCACATCGAAGCTGCTGCAGAGGAGGAAAGGAATGGGAACAGGCCCTTGCGGGTGCCTTACTAATGGTCGGAATAACAAGCGTGAGGCAGGGTAGTGGGTTAATTGGCTACAAACCAGGCGGTGGTACAATACTGGACATCATCGAATAGAATTAGGATTATCATAGAATTTACAGAGCAGAAGGAGGCCATTCGGCCCATCGAGTCTGCACCGGCTCTTGGAAAGAGCACCCTGCCCAAGGTCAACACCTCCACCCTATCCCCATAACCCAGTAACCCCACCCAACACTAAGGGCAATTTGGGACACTAAGGGCAATTTATCATGGCCAACCCACCTAACCTGCACATCTTTGGACTGTGGGAGGAAACCGGAGCACCCGGAAGAATCCCACGCACACACGGGGAGAACGTGCAGACTCCACACAGACAGTGACCCAAGCCGGAATCGAACCTGGGACGCTGGAGCTGTAAAGCAATCGTGCTATCCACAATGCTACATCTGGCCGCCCTCACGGGAAAGTGGACAGGGGAAGGAATCAAAGTCTGCTTGGAGAGGGGTGGGGACATTGGGAAATTGTTTTAGGAAAATCCGTATTTTGTTTTCCGATCAAACTGAGGACAAGAGGAATTGTTGCCAGCAGAAAAGAGTTTAGCAACAGGCCTGGAACGCAGTTGGTGCAGGATAGCTGGGAATTCCAATACTTGAGCTGGGAGTTTTCAGAAACACAGTAAATAAAGAGGTAGGTTCAGCCGTGACTGAAGGACAGATCTGCAAAGTGTTACAGCGAGGACCTGCCTCATTTGCAGAAGTCAGCGTTGTGTTGTGCACACAGCCGTAAATGGATCAGCTCCACGTACCAGAATGTCTCTCTGATTTCCTTTCACCTTGCAGAGCACCAGTCGAGCACAGTAAATGTGATGGCTACCAGATCAGGGGGGGAGCCGTATTTTTCTTTTAAAAACCTGCGCCTTACATGAAAAAAAAACCAACTTGTGTTTTTACGACAATTGACCAATGGTTTCATGGTCATCGTTAGACTTTTAATTCCGGATTTTTATTGAATTCAAATGTCACCAGCTGCCCTGGTGGGATTTGAACCCGGGTCCGTAGAGTATTACCCTGGCTCTTTGGACTACCAGTCTAGTGACAATACCACTACACCACCGCCTCCCCATTCTGTACTCTTTGACAGTCACACCCAAACCCCTCCTTAGTCCAAAGATGTGCAGGTTAGGTGGATTGGCCATGCTAAATTGCCCTTAGTGTCCAAAATTGCCCTTAGTGTTGGGTGGGGTTACTGGGTTATGTGGCTATGGGGATAGGGTGGAGGTGTGGGCTTGGGTAGGGTGCTCTTTCCAAGGGCCGGTGCAGACTCGATGGGCCGAATGGCCTCCTTCTGCACTGTAAATTCTATGATTCTATAACCAATTTCTTTTTTGTGGCAGAAAGACTGCATCAAAAAAAACGGTGCATAAATAATTCCTTTTTGGGTATTTTGCTCATAATTCCTCCGTTTTCTAATCAGTCTCCCCCCCACCCCACCCCACGGCGTAACATTCGGTTTAACCAGTGTGGTTCCGCAAACTGGAAAGTGGTCGCCATTGCCGGCAGTTCCTTGATTCGAGGATGGTGCCCACTGAAGTTTCTGCTCTTGGGTCCTCGGCTCTCATTAGCACATTGCGTTCCGA
Source organism: Scyliorhinus torazame (assembly GCF_047496885.1). Lineage (NCBI taxonomy): Eukaryota > Metazoa > Chordata > Chondrichthyes > Carcharhiniformes > Scyliorhinidae > Scyliorhinus > Scyliorhinus torazame. The sequence continues at coordinate 12,223,126 of NC_092722.1, forward strand.
GAACGGTGGGGTCGCGACTGTCCAAAGCAACCTGTGACATTATCACAAATGTAAAGAACTGTAAGGGTTAATGTTGTGTCCAGCCACTAGAGGGAGCGAGATGTAGAACTATATAAGGCATCAATGCTAAGTCTTGTGGGTGAGAGGTTGAGGAGAAAGTTGGAGGACAGACTGAAGGAAAGGAAGTGTGAGTGAGAGCAGATCATAGTTATTGTAATAGTGTAAAGATTAGTAGTGGATGAGTGTAAATTGTATGTTTATTATCTACTGTTTGTTATTTAGGAGTAAGTGTTGAATCCAATTAAATAGTGTTAATAAATCTATAGCTTTGTTCAATATAAAAGCTATTTTGTGGTCTTTGTGAACACTATGCCAAGCAAGCTAGAACGAGCAACACATAGAACAGCGCACAGCCCACCTCATTATGGCTCGGAGGATTCTTCCTTTGTTGTCAAAACACAGCACGTGAACAGCAACCCTTCACACCTGCAATCAGGTCCGAATCACACACACGCAATAGGCTTCGAATGTTGCCTGTTGCTTCTGGTTGAGGCGATGCAAGCTGGCATGAGATTGGACCATCTCAACTCAGCTCGTGGCAGGCAGCAAAGGGGAATTCAGGAGGAATCTCTTCACCCAGAGAGCGGTTAGAACGTGGAGATCGCTACGGCGAATAGCATCGAAGGAGTCGCTAGGGACGCGAGGGAGAAGGAATTAAGATGGTAATGTGGCTGAAATAGACGGGTTAGGGTTGGAGAGCAAACAGCAACACAGACCAGTTGGGACCCGTGTCCTATTTCTCTGCTGTAAACTCCATTGTGCAAACTATCCAACATGTGGCACTAAATTGGTGTGAGAAAATTCATATCAGTGGAAAAAAACCTGAAAATAAAAGCTTGCATTTTTATAGCGCCACGCATGACCGTCCAAGTGCTTTAAAGCTGATTTTGAAGGGTGGTTACTGTTGTAGCCTGGCAGCCAATCTACGCACAGCAAGCTCCCACAAACAGCAATTGAGAGCAATGTGAGAGCAACTGCGAAATAGTGCCATGGGATCGGTTGCATCCATCCAAGCAGGCAGACGGGTCCTTAGTTTGGAGTCTCAGCTGCAAGGCGGCACCTCCGATGGTGCAGCACTCTCTCAGTGCGGCGTTGGGCGTGTCAGTCTAGGTTTCCGTGCTCAAGTCGCCGTCTGGGGTAACTTGGGACAAGGCAAACTGCGAAATGGAGTGAAGGAAGTTTCTCTCTTCATCTAAATGACGGGACACAACGAACGAGTGGGCAGCAAGGTAGCACAGTGGTTACCACAGTTGCTTCACAGCTCCAGGGTCCCAGGTTTGATTCCCGCTGGGTCACCATCTGTGCAGAGTCTGCACCTTCTCCCAGTGTCTGTGTGGGGTTTCCTCCGGGTGCTCCGGTTTCCTCCCACAGTCCAGGTTAGGTGGATTGGCCATGCTAAATTGCCCTTAGCGTCCAAAAAGGTTAAGTGGGGGTTACGGGGATTGGGTAGATATGTGGGCTTGAGTAGGGTGCTCTTTGTAAGGGCCGGTGCAGACTCGATGGGCCAAATGGCGTCCTTCTGCTCTGTAAATTCGATGATCTATGACACCAGGCCCATGCACGACATTCGGAACCAGCGCACAAAATGGCCTCTTTCACCTAAATTATTCACAGGAATCCGCAACGTCAAGTTCTACAATTCCTCCGGGGTGTTTGAAGGCAATTTATTCCACAGAAAAATGATTGATCATCAAGGCTCAACCATGAAAATAACTTCTGAATTTAAAATTGTATTATTTGCCCACCTATCGGACACAAATATTACCAAAGATGTAATCTCTCTCTAAATCTTTATATACACTGCCCCTCGTTTAACAACAGCAGAATCAGGCAGATATTGGTTCAATCCTTCAGCCTATTCACGTTCACAGTTCCACTTAGTGACATTTATTAAGATTTTCCCGTCCAGTGTACCTGCTGGGCCACAAAACACTTCTTTTGCTTGGAAATAAAAAGTAGCTTCAAACCGCCACAGTCACGGCCAAATATTTCCAAAACATTTCAGTTTAAAATCCTGCTGTATCTTATGGTCTGGCAAATACAGTACTACTATTTTTGCCCATTTTTTGTTGTAGTTGCCCCTTGTCTCGCTTGGGCATTTTAAAGGGGCAGTTAAGAGTCAACATTGCTGTGGGTCTGGAGTCACATGTAGGCCAGACCAGGTAAGGGCAGCAGATTTCCTTCCCTAAAGGACATTAGTGAACAAGATGGGTTTATACAACAATCACCGATGGTTTCATGCTCATCATTACTGAGATGGGCTTGATGTTATTTATTAATTGAATTTGAATTCCACCATCTGTCGCGGTGGGATTTGAATCCACGTGCTCAGAGCATTAATTTAATTGTTTAAAAAAAAAAATCTTTATTGTCACAAGTAAATAAATAATCATTATTGTCACAAGTAGGCTTACATATAATATTGCAATGAAGTTACTGTGAAAAGCCCCTAGTCGCCACTTTCTGGCACCTGTTCGGGTACACGGAGGGAGAATTCAAAATTCTCAACTGATACGGGAATAGCCTGGACCTCTGGATTGCTCGCCCAGTGACACATCACCACGTCACCATCGCCCCTGACCATGCTAGAGAGAAGCAGTTTTTGATGACTGGACTGCATAAAGGGTGACCAGACTGAATGAGATGATCTGTAGGATGGGCGTTGTACTGAGTCCACGATGGGGACATTATTGACATCGACCAAAGTGTGGGCAGTGCAAGAGGCAAATGCACGGGAGAAACTGGAATGTTGAATTCAGGGAATGCAGTCAACGCCCCAAAATCCCATCCTCATTTTATCCAAACTGCACCCTGCCCGGAAGGTGCACAAATCCATACAGATTCCCAGGCCCAATCCATTTGCAATTATTTCTCGAAGTACAAACCAAACCGGTACCAACAACGCCACACCCAGGAAGCTCGGATAGCCGGCCCTCATCTCAATGAGATACCCAAGCAGTACTCACAGGTTTTGTTCCTTTCTGCCTTTTCCAGAATCCTTGCAGTGCAGAACGAGGCCCTTTGGCCCACCGAGTATGTACTGGCCCTCTGAAAGCCAGTCTGCTATACCCCCGTAACCTTGCACATTCTTTATTTTCCCCATTCACTCTTGAATACCTCGAGTGAACCTGCCTCCACCATCCTCTCAGGAATACTCCAACCACCCTCTGGGCGAGAAACATTTCCCTCACCGTTACTTGTACTCCTTTGACTGATTATTTCGAATCTGTGCCCTCGAGTTACAGATTCATCTATTCATAGATGTTTGCAGCACCGAAGGAGGCCATTCAGCCCATCGTGTCCATGTCAGTCAACAAAGATCTGACTACACTAATCCCATTTTCCAGCGCTCGGCCCTTAGCCCTGGAGTTTATGGCAGCGCAAGTGAATATCTAATTACCTCTTAAATACTGTAAGAATTTCTGACTCAACCGCCCTTTCAGGGAATAGGTTCCAGACTCCCACCACCCTATGGGGTGAAAACGTTTCTCCTCAACTCCCCTCTTAGCCTTCTATCATTTACCTTAAATCTATGGCCCCTGGTTATTGACCCTTCTCCATTTCTTTGCATTATCACGAAACAGCATCAATGTAAAAGGCATTTTCCAAAAAGGGACAAGAGTTAAAACGGATTATAGTTTAACATCTGTGGTAAGGAACAAGTTGGGATCTTTAAATAGGAAATGAATAATCACCTAGCTGAAGAGAAATTAAATAGAAGCAGACAAAACAGCATTTCAGGAATGGAAGACAATGTTTGCCAAAACGGATGCAGTTCTTTAAGGTGCTGACGGGGGAAACGCAGTGGATGCGGTATATATGGACTTTCAGCAAGCTTTTGACAAAGCAGGCGTGCAGGAGACTATTGGGGAGGATCAACAGGTATGTACTTGGGGGAGGGGATCACACAGGATCCAGACTGGTTATAAGCGACGAAAGAAAGCCTTGACGTTAAAGACAGTTTCTCAGAATCGGTATCAGTTGTATTACACAGGATCCTGTCCCCAAACTGCTCGTGTTCACTAGCCAGCTTCGCCCGATTAAGAGGTTCAAATGAAATTATTCTTAATCCAGTTCAGAGTGCACCTAAATCACCAGGACTGAACAAATGCCACATTCTCTCCAATTAGCACAAAGGATAACCCAAACAACGTATTGGGAGTAAAACATGGCGCACCCACATTTTCCCCACTGTGCCGCCATATTTTACACATTCACATCATATCATCAATACCAACACCAAGACACAATAGTAATATCAATGCAAGACAGATCGTTGACACATTCAAACTCAATGTATCTCCATCGACAGTATACACCCAGGGTGCTAAACGAAGTTGGGTACAAATTCAACAAAGTATTACCTACTGTCATGAGGGAATTGATGAATACCAGTGCAGTCTCAGTAGAATAGAAACAGACTAACAGGTTAATTATTCCCCCCCCACAAAAAAAACCCTCAACAAACTGTGGTTATCTGGACGGCTCAGTGGTTAGCACTGCTGCCTCACAGCGCCAGGAACCCGGGTTCAATTCCGGCTTTGGGGGACTGTCTGCGTGGAGTTTGCACTTTCTCCCCATGTGGGTTTCCTGCGGGTGCTCCGATTTCCTCCCACAGTCCAAAGAGGCGTAGGTGAGGTCGATTGACCATGCTAAAATTGCCCTTTAAAGTCCAAAAGGATATGTGGGATTACCGGGTGAGTGTTGGGGGCGTGGGCCTTGGTCGGGTGCTCTTTTGGAGGGTCAGCACAGATTTGATGGGCTGAATGGCCTCCTTCTGCACTGTAGGGATACTTATGAACCGCAGACCAGGAACCAATGACCTTCCAGAATCGATGAATAGGGACACACAAGACAAACAGTAACAGCGGCTGTGATTGGCCAAGTCCCAAGAGACTTCAAAGAGTCCGGAACTGTTGTCAATCCAGGTACATTTGGGGTAAATGGTGAGGAAAACGCAGCAGAAATGCTACCCACGTCCCCTTAACCCCTCCTAAACTACAAGAGGGAGGATGTCAAAGGGAATGGCATTATTTCAGAGGGGAATCCTGGTGTAGGTTTTTTTGGGGGGTGGGGGTCGGATTTGGGGGCGGTAGGAATTACCAACCCACTTGTCTCATCTCCGCACACCTTCAGCGAGCAGGGATTCGAAGGTAAAGCCCGTCCTTAATGTCCAACGTCTTGTTCTTGAGCTCGGGCTAAAATAATTCACTCTTCAGCTTTGAAAGAAGCCACCAGGTATAATTGAGGTGGCTCATGTGAAACTAAATACTAAAATAGCTCACCTTGGATTGGATTTGTTTATTGTCACGTGTGCCGAGGTACAGTGAAAAGTATTTTTCTGCGAGCAGCTCATCAGATCATTAAGTACATGAGAAGAAAAGGGAATAGAAGAAAATACATAATAGAGAACGAGTACAAGTTAAGTAAAAAGTGGATCTGTTGGGGAGAGCTCGCAGAGCGTCACCTCGTTCCGGCGCCATCTTCTGGACCTTGGAACACGGCTACAAGTTAAACCACAATCGAGGGTGCCAGAAGTGGAAACTAGTGAACTCAGACAAGGTCCTGACAGCAGAGGAACCCAACATCTCAACAGTTCAGCACACTTACATCCACATAGTCCCAATAACAAAGTGTAGACGCATCACCATTAACACTGTGGCTGTCACAGTTCGCCGCCACCTTCTAAGACAGCCACGGTTGCAACTTCTCACCGTTAAAGAAGACAACATCCAGTTTTGTTCAACGAACAGATCGGCCTGTTACAACACTGCCGTGAGGACACAGTCCTCTCCCTGCGTCTGAAGCATTCACTGCTGTCATACACTTAATACTGCGACCACTGTTCCGTATTAACATTCAATCCACCAGAATGGAAAGTAAGCTAAGTAACAACACTGCATAATATACATTTCCAAACTGCTGTGTATCTAAAACGCTTTGGAATACCACAAAGGAAGATGGTTGTGGTGGTTGGAGGTCAATCATCTCATATCCAGGACATCACTGCAGGAGCTCCTCAGGGTAGTGTCCTCGGCCCAGCCATCTTCAGCCGCTTCATCAATGACCTTCCTTCCATCAAAAGCTCAGAAGTGGGGATGTTCGCTGATGACTCCACAATGTTCAGCACCATTTGCGGCGACTCAGATAAAGAAGACCTTTCACCTGGTCCACGTTTGTGAGAGCCGGTACTGAACGGCACCCGGCTGGGGACTCCCTGGGGAGGCTGTGAGGTGAGCTTGCCTTAGTCGATTTAATACGTACTTGGGCGTGCGCGGCTTGGAGGGAGGGATCCTGATTGCGCCACCTTTCGAGGTCCGGGTAGATCCTGTGAGGTGAACTGGCTGCTTGGAGGCTGGTAGATTCTGTAAAACTTGTGACTCTAAATGCCGCAGGACTATTCTACAGTCAACCGGCATGAACCATTTCATGATCCATCTGGAAACACCATCACCAGCAATGGGGGTGGACCTACCCCACATGGGCTTGCGCGGTTCCAGGAGGCAGCTCACTCACCACCTTCCCGAAGGCAATCAGGGTGGCGCCATAATTGTCGGCCTAGCCAGCGAGACCCAGAGCACATGAATGAAGTTTAAAAATCTAGGGAGCATGCATAGAGCATGAAACACTGCAGAGTCTCCACAATAACTTCCTGAGCAAAGATCATAGCACAGACGTACCTCCAGCAGGAAAGGCGTCACTGGAATAAATGTCTTGGTGTTGTCAGACAGCAGTGTCAGCGCTCGGACACAGTGCAACCGAAGAGGATAGTAACGGGCTGTGGGCACCAACCTGAAAAACAAATTCAAAACACAATCACAACTGGTTTTGTGACGGTACTTATTTTATTTTTTTTTTAAATAATTTTTATTCAAGGTTTTCATAAAATATCAATAACAAAATGAGAAAGAAAAAAAGAACCCAACAGGGTTAAGTACAAAACACAATCTAAAAAAAGCAACCCCCAAACCCCTTCCCCCCCCCCCCCCCGTACCTAAATAATAAATTAACATTAACACCCCGACTTAACACAACAGGTGTATACACCCCCTCAGACCCTCCAGTGTAAATAACATAAACAAAGATAAAGTAACCCCCCCCCACCCCCCGTACCTAAATAATAAATTAACATTAACACCCCGACTTAACACAACAGGTGTATACACCCCCTCAGACCCTCCAGTGTAAATAACATAAACAAAAATAAAGTAACCCCCCCCCCCACCCCCCGAGCTGCTGCTGCCATTGACCAATGTCTATCGTTCTGCCAGAAAGTCTAAGAACGGTTGCCACTGCCTAAAGAACCCTTGTACCGATCCTCTCAAGGCGAATTTCACCCTCTCCAATTTAATGAACCCTGCCATATCGCTGATCCAGGATTCCACGCTTGGGGGCCTCGTATCTTTCCACTGAAGGAGAATCCTTCGCCGGGCTACCAGGGACGCAAAGGCCAGAATTCCGGCCTCTTTCGCCTCCTGCACTCCCGGCTCCTCTGCCACCCCAAATATTGCGAGCCCCCAGCCCGGTTTGACCCTGGATCCTACCACCCTCGACACCGTCCTCGCTACGCCCTTCCAAAATTCCTCCAGCGCTGGGCATGCCCAGAACGTTTGGGTGTGATTTGCTGGGCTCCCTGAGCACCTAACACACCTGTCCTCACCCCCAAAGAACCTGCTCATCCTTGTCCTGGTCATGTGTGCCCTGTGCAGCACCTTAAACTGTATGAGGCTGAGCCTCGCGCATGAAGAGGAAGAGTTCACCCTCCCTAGGGCATCTGCCCACGTTCCCTCTTCGATCTCCTCTCCCAACTCCTCCTCCCACTTACCTTTCAACTCCACCACCGAGGCCTCCTCTTCCTCCTGCATCCTCTGGTAAGTTTCCGAGATCTTTCCCCCCCGAGAGCACCCTGTCCTGTACTGTGTGTGGCAGTAGCCGTGGGAATTCCACCACCTGCCGTCTGGCAAACGCCCTTACCTGTAAGTACCTGAAGGTGTTCCCTGGGGGGAGCCCGTACTTCTCCTCCAGCTCACCCAAGCTCGCGAACTTCCCCTTCACAAACAGGTCCCCCAACTTTCGTATGCCTGCCCTGTGCCACCCCGAAAACCCTCCACCTGTTCTTCCTGGGGCGAACCGGTGGTTCCCCCGTAATAGGATCCACGCCGAGGCCCTAACTTCCCCCCTATGCCGCCTCCACTGCCCCCAAATCTTGAGGGCCGCCACCACCACCGGGCTCGTGGTATACCTCCTTGGAGGGAGCGGCAGCGGTGCCGTTGCCAGCGCCCCCAGACTCATACCCACACAGGACGCCGTCTCCAGCCTCTTCCATGCAGCCCCCTTCCCCTCCATCACCCACTTGCGCACCATTGTCGCATTGGCGGCCCAGTAGTACCCACAGAGGTTGGGCAGCGCCAGCCTCCCCTATCTCTACTCCGCTCCAGGAACACCCTTCTCACCCTCGAAGTCCCTCGCACCCACACAAACCCCATTATACTCCTGTTAACCCGCCTGAAAAAAGCCTTCGGGATAAACACGGGGAGGCACTGGAACAGGAACAAAAACCTTGGGAGCACCGTCATTTTGACTGACTGCACCCTACCCGCCAGGGACAGCGGCAACACGTCCCACCTCTTGAACTCCTCCTCCATTTGCTCCACCAGCCTTGTAAAGTTAAGCCTATGCAGGGCCCCCCAGCTCCTGGCCACCTGGACCCCCCAATTGTGACGGTACTTATGATGCATGCACACAGACACACAAGTGGATGTGCGCACATGGATACACAAACACGACATGTGGGTGCACGGATAAATAGTCTTTATTCCGAAAGTTAGTACATATAGAAAAGACTTGCAAAAAAAATCAGCTCAAATATTTAAGGCGGCTGGATCATTTTAAATCTTGATTCCAGTAAAAATGTAACCTGCGAATGTTTCACACTTGCATTAAAAATGTGTTTCTTTTATTAATTGCTGTCATTGGATTTAGCCCCTCATTGATCCTGGTGTTCCTAGACTTCAAATTATGAAGTGTGGCTGCACCGTACGCCAAGAGGGCACCAAGATGATAATGAAGCATTTAATTGGGCACCGCACATTGACGCTTCTCTTCAATAACACTTAGCCTCTCATTTGGTCTTCCTGGCTTATCAGCAGTCGCCAGAGTCTGCTGCAGGCCACGTGACAGAGCCACTCTGTATCGATCAACAAGAGACACAAGCATAAAGTTGGGTTGGGTGGTGGGAAGATTTACCCTCTGAACTGCTCTCTGCCTTACCGATGGAACGCGACTTCTCCCCATCGAAACATAGAGACCACACCACACCGAACCAACAACATCTTGCGTTCGTATAGCACCTTTAACTTGTCAAACCACTTTTCCTAGTGGCCTTGGAAGTAAATCCCAGAATCCATAACCATTCAGAAAGCAAGAATTCACATTTACCTAGCACTCCGCAGCTGGCGATAGCAAAAGACCATGGGTGCTGGAAACCAGAGGTAAAAACAGAACATGCTGGAAATGCTCAGCAGGTCAGACGGCCGCTGGGAGAGGGAAGCAGACTTCGTGTCTGCGGTGATCAGAACCGTTCTGAGGCTGCCAGCCCAGCAGAGTAGATCAGGGATAGGTGGGAACTTTAGCAAAGGACTGCGGCAATGTACTACAAGAATTAAGGAGGAATGTTGCCGTTTCCTCTATTCAGGTCATGCTTAAACAAAAGGTTTTCAACAAAAGTGCTGAATAATTCTGAAGGGGCTAATTGAGAGAAATGTCCTGAAACGAAGAAGCACCAACACGAGGAGGAAACAAAGGAAGAGGACACGCAGTGGAGCACCGACATCCGTCACACTGTGTTAACTGTACTAAGTAACTCTTCTTCTACTCAATGCCTGGCTGGTGCTCTACATCTACAAAGCTGAAAAAAAATTAATCTTTTTACTCAAGAGTCTCCATCTCAGGGAGGAGGCTTCAGGCTAATCCACGTCCAACAACCTGCTCTGAAAACTCTGCTCACATTTTGACAGCTGTGACACACCCCAGGCAGCAGCAGAGACAATCCACAGCATTCTGGAACAATCAACCGCGTCCTAAACAAAATAACGAGCAACCGTCTAAATAAAAAAGGCAATCCGCCCCGTCTCCCAAAGTTAACGTATCCTTTAAAAGAAATTTGATCCTCAGCAAAACGTAACCCAGTTCTTCCGTGGCCGATACCTTATCTCTGCCCAGGTTTCACCGAAATCCACCCATTAATTTCTGAAATATATCATTTACAGAAAACAGGCGAATGGGGGTGAAAATATTCACTTCACCCACCTTCAGTGGTGGAGGTAACAATACTGTGTTCACGGACAATCCCGACGGCCAAACACAGTTACTCACCCTGCAACAAACCTCATTAAGTCCGAATCGGTGTGAAAATAAAGCTACAATATTTTAATGATGTTTTAGAGGGCTGGTTTAGCACACTGGGCTAAATCGCTGGCTTTTAAAGCAGATCAAGGCAGGCCAGCAGCGCAGGTTCAATTCCCGTACCAGCCTCCCCGAACAGGCACCGAAATGTGGCGACTAGGGGCTTTTCACAGTAACTTCATTGAAGCCTACTTGTGTGACAATAAGCGATTTTCATTTCATTTCATAACAGAATCCCATTGTTACAACAATATACTGTTCATCATAAAATATGCCACAATCAGCACCTGCTTTAGTCTTTAACACTCCCTTTGTCTTAACCCATGACATCTTTGTCAAATCTCTCCTTGTTCCCACCTATCCCTGATCTACTCTGCTCCACCCCCTCTTAAACGGTATTAAATCCATCGCATTTCTCCCCCTCATTAGTTCCGAAGAAGAGACATGGGGACTCGGAACACTAACTGCGTTTCTCACTCCACAGTTGCTGCCACACCTGCTGGGTTTTTCCAGCAATGTTTTGTTTTTATTTCAGGTTTCCAGCGTCCGCATCATTTTGCTTTTATTTAACTTGTTCCTCCTGTGCGAAGGAGTTTGTTACTGGAACATTAATACGTTTACAATCGTGCTGCGTGAGCATAATTGCTTGGCCGAGGGAGACAGGAATTTCCCTCCACCAACTATGGATCCACGTTGGGCAATACAGCGAAAGCACTACTCCCCCATAATCAATGTCTTAATATTAATCATCACTTCATTTTAGCTGCACTGATCGTAGTTAAGATGAGTACCAACTTCCGTCACACTTACAAAATCAGTGATCGTATGATTTTTTTGGGGGGGTTAAAAAAAAACGATGACCGATTTGTAACCTTCAGGGTTGTAGTCACATTGCTACAAGGAGCGTTTTAATCCTTTAATGAAACAGCTGATAGAATTAATCATGTCCTGGGCACAACCGGGCTCGCACATGTTAAAATCTCTCTACCAGGATGTGACCACGGCTCGACCCGGCTCCAAGGGTTAGATTATGAGGCAAGGTCACATACACTGGAATACAGATTGAGGAGTGATCGGATTTAAAGATTTTGGGAGATTTTGATAGGAACTTTATGCCCTGGTGGGGAGGTTAAGGACAAGGCCGGAAATCTTAAAATCAGAGTGATGTTATACAGGGAAACAGCCTTCATACAAAGGGTGGCAAAAATGTGGAACTGCTTCCCACCGAAAGCAGATGTTAGCACAATCAATCATGAAAAATATGAGATCAATAGACCTCTGGCAGCCATTAATGTTCAGGGGTATGGATGGAAGTAGGATGCAGATCAGTCATAATCTCACTTGATGGAGGAACAGGCTGGATGGGCTGAATGGCCTTCTCTGGGGAAACAGTAGGAACAGGGAAATGTTTAATCTTCTTTCGGATTCCAAGTGGGCCGATTGTTAACACAACTCAAGTCAGCTAAACACTCGAGCATCAAAATCCAGGTGGCCACCACCAGTCCCGTCTACGTGTTTCTCCCCAGGCACCCGGTACATTACCATGAGCCCCCACCCTGTGGTTACACGGCCTGGAAGGATATTGCTCCCAGCCCTATTCATTTGCAGCTTATTCCAACCTGCGTAGACCATCCCTGTCCCAGGACAGGCCCAACATACAAAGCCTCTTCCTTCTACTTCATTCCCTTAGCCGTGCTTTTCTACTTCTGGAAGTTAGCAAATCATCAGCACACACGGAGAAGATAGAACAAAGCCCATTGGCCATTTGGAAAGCACCAGGGGAGTCATGTGACTTACATCCAGTACTCCAACAGAAGTGAACGTGGGATTCAGAGATTCCAAAGGAATTTATGGAAAGTAATCTCAGAAATACTCCCACCACCACGCTTTTGTCCATTTCGGAATAGCAAGATAATTCAGGTAAATGCATGGCTGAGGAAATGGTGTAGAAGGAAAACTTTGTACGTTGGGCTGGTTCTGGGCGGAGAGGGAAACAAAGTTAACGTTTCGTGTTTGTGTGTCTCTTCAGAGCTGAAGAGGGGTGGAAAAAAAGAATAGTTAGAATGAGGTTAGGGGGTTATGTGTCAGGGATCGGGCTTGGGTTTAGATTATTGAGAATAGGGCATCATAGGTAAGGGTATTAGGGTTATGTCTTTGGGTTAAGGATTGAAGGAATGCATGTGAACGAAGAAATGATTCAAAACAGAATTGTCAGCATTAAAAACATTGATGACGAGAGAGGGGGATGGTATTGCAGCTTAGATGTGGACAGCACGGTAGCACAGTTTCTTCACAGCTCCAGGGTCCTAGGTTCGATTCCCGGCTTGGGTCACAGTCTGTGCGGAGTCTGCACGTTCTCCCTGTGCTTGCGTGGGTTTCCTCCGGGTGCTGCTGTTTCCTCCCACAATCCAAAGATGTGCAGGTTAGGTGGATTGGGATTGGCTATGCTAAATTGCCCTTAGTGTACAAAGAGGTTAGGTGGCGTTACTAGGTTACGGGGTTGGGGTGGAGACGTGGGCTTCAGTGGGATGTTCTTTCCAAGTGCCGGTGCAGACTCGATGGGCCGAATGGCCTCCTTCTGCGCTGTAAATTCTATGTACACAGGATTGACAGGTTAAATATTTCTGGTCCCATCTTTTTCAGGAAAGGCAGACCGGATGGCAGTATTAATAAAAGATTCTATCAGTGCAGAATATAAAGGTGTTCTGGAGAGCTATGTTAAGACTACTCCAAGTAGAATTAAGGTGTCGGAAGGGAAATGGGGCAATCCTTTGGGCGCATTGGGACCACCAAAGGATGGAACCCAAGTGGGAATGATTTGTAGATGGTTGGAAAGATGTTAAGAATACGGCAATGGGCAGCACGGTGGCGCAGTCGATTAGCCCTGCTGACTCACGGCACCGAGGTCCCAGGTTCGATCCCGGCTCTGGGTCACTGTCCGTGTGGAGTTTGCACATTCTCCCCGTGTTTGCGTGGGTTTCGCCTCCACAGCCCAAAGATGTGCAGGGTGGGTGGATTGGCCACGCTAAATTGCCCCTTAATTGGAAAAAATGAATTGGGTACTCTAAATTAAAAAAAAAAGAATATGGCAATGACGTAAAGTGGCTCCAAATGTGGTCAAAGATTTAGAAAATGCATCCAAGAATACAGCTGGGTAAAGAGCATAGTTTACTTTAGCTCTAGGAATTGGTTATTGGAGAAACAGCCGCTGTGACAATTGGATAACAATTTGAAACTATCAACCAAGGTAGAGTTAGATTCGGTATAAGAAGAGAACAGGATAACGGAGAGTCGCAGTATTAAGTGTTGAACTGGAAAAATCTCAGAGAGTTGGAAAGGGATTTCACTCAAACAAACTGGGTCGAAAAAAGTTCGACGACTTACGAAAAGAGAAACAGAAAAGACCACAATATTTCAATCTGTCTTTAATAAGAAAACCGTGCCTTGGGATTATAGAGTAGCCAATGTAACATGTGTGTTTAAGAAGGAACAGAGGCAATAACCAGTTACTACAGACCAATTAGTTTAATGCAAGAACATTTTTAACAGTCCACAGGGGTGAATTTCCACAGGTTCTCCCACTCACCTACTGTAGCTATGGCGACGAGTTGGGGAAACTCCAGAACATAAGCATTCATCCCGCCATAACCCAAGCTCAAATTAGTCTGCAGTTAAAGATCCACGCGATAGCTAAGGCCAGCATGAACCTTCTGAAGACATTTTGTTGTGCTTGACAAACTTAAAAGATCTGACTGGTTGAATAGATCAAGAGAATACAGTAGACATAATGTAACTGGGTTTGCAGATGGCATGTAATGGGATTTTTAAGGTGCCTCACTGTAACAAGAGGAACTGTAGCAGCTTAGAGACAAAGGACAGAACCTTCCTGTCCCGCCCCTCGCAGGAATCGTTGTGGAGGTGGCGGAAAGTCTGAGGGGCCAGCAACAGATCCGCTGACCTCAGGTGGGAATTTCTGTTCCCGCGGTGGGTGGGATGGGAATTCCTGCCAACGGTTCCCAGTACATGTGAATCATTTGGAGGAAAATGTTACTGGTCTGAATTGCGAGTTTGTGGAAGATACAAAGGTTGGTGGAATTGCGGATAGCGATGAGGACAATCAGAGGATACAGCAGGATATAGATCGGTTGGAAACTTGGGCGAAGAGATGGCAGATGGAGTTTAATCGGGACAAATGTATTTTTAAAATAAATTTAGAATATGCAATTTTTTTTTTCTCAGTTAAGGGGCAATTTAGCCTGGCCAATCCACCTACCCTGCACATCTTTGTGGGGGTAAAACCCAAGCAGACACAGGGAGAATGTGCAAACTCCACACGGATCAAACCCGGGTCCTCAGCCTAATCGGGACAAATGTGAGACAATGAATTTTGGAAGGTCTAATACAGGTGGGAAATACACAGTAAATGGCAGAACCCTTAAGAGTATTGATAGGCAGAGGGATCTGGGTGTACAGGTCCACGGGTCACTGAAAGTGGCAACGCAGATGGAGAAGGTAGTCAAGAAGACATACAGCATGCTTGCCTTCATCGGCCGGGGCATTGAGCATAAAAATTGGCAAGTCATGTTGCAGCTGTATAGAACATTAGTTAGGCCACACTTGGAATATAATATTAATAATCTTTATTAGTGTCACACAACCAGAAGGATGTGGAGGCTTTGGAGAGGGTATAGATGAGGTTTATCAGGATGTTGCCTGGTATGGAGGGCATTAGCTAGGAGGAGAGGTGAGATAAACTCAGTTTGTTGTCACTAGAATGATGGAGGTTGAAAGGCGACCGGATAGAAGTCTATAAAATTATGAAGGGCATGGACAGAGTGTTTATTCAGAAGCTTTTTCCCAGGGTGGAAGAATAAATTACTAGGCGAAGGTTCAAGGTTTGAGGGGCAAAGTTTAGAGGAGATGTGCGAGGGACATTTTTTTTCCTCTTTTTTTTTTTTTACAAAGGGTAGTGGGTGCCTGGAACTCACTGCTGGAGGTGGTGGAGGAAGCAGGGACGATAGTGACTTTTAAGGGGGGTCTTGACAAATACAATAGGATGGGAATAGAGGGATACAGAGTGTGGAAGTGGGCGGCATGGTAGCACATGGTTAGCACTGCTGCCTCACAGCGCCAGAGACCCGGGTTCGATTGCAACCTCGGGTGACTGTCTGTGTGGAGTTTGCACGTTCTCCCCGTGTCTGCGTGGGTTTCCTCCGAGTGCTCCGGTTTCTTCCCACAGTCCAAAGATGTGCAGGTTAGGTGGATTGGCCATGCAAAATTGCCCCTAGGTGGAATTACAGAGATGGGACAGGATTGGACCTGTGTGGTGTGCTCTTTCAGAGGGTGGGCCGAATGTAGGGATTCTATGAAGTGTAGAAGGTTTTAGGTTAGACGGGCAGCATGGTCGGCGCAGGCTTGGCGGGCCGAAGGGCCTGTTCTTGTGCTGTACTTTTCTTTGATCTTTGTTGACTGAGGTGAGGGTTAATCCTTGGGTCAGGGAACATCGTGCACCCCAAAGATCAGTGACGGGTCCACTATTATTCTCCATAAAGATAATGATGCTGACTTCGGACATTAAGAGCATGCCGCTGAAATTTGCTTACCGAACCAAAGCCTCTATAAAACCTCGGGGAAGATTGAAAGAGACTTCAGGAGAACACAAAGCTTAGCAGAATGAGGCAAGACGAGAGATTTGATTTAATATACAGGCAGTTTATGGCTTTACGATGTTAGTGTTACGATGAATGGCACTCCGGTTTATAAATGGAAACCCCATTTAGACTTTACAACGTTGGTTTCGATTTTACCTTTCTGCGCCAGCACAGCCAAATATGCTCATTGATGTTCTGTTCCGCCCATCTGTATGACTGGGCAGGTCTAACTATCTTTATTAGGTTGGAAACGGGTGTTGTGTCCTGTGAATTCTTTTGTCACGGCCATAGCATTAATTAATTTATACGTTTATGCTGTGTTTAATAAGTGCTCACCCTCACAGACGTTCAAGGTTAAACGGGCAACTGACGGTGATCAATGGCTTCATTAAAGCCCCCGCACTAATCGAGGAACTTGTGCCAAGGTGTGCCAGCACCAACAGTTGCCGTAGCAACTTGACAGGGCAAGAGCAGGGAGCATTTAACATCGCCGAGCGCCCTTTGATATCCGGCCTTGGTTCATCAACCAACCCCCCCCCCCCCCCCCCCCCCCCCCCCCAATTTCTACCATTGCTTTTATGGGAAAATCAGTTCAGGCTTACGATGTTTTGACTTAAACCGCGGCTTTCAGGAACTGACTGTGTCGTAAGTCGGAGGACTGCGTGTAGAAATGCGTTGAGTGGTAAAAGCAATGAGAGGATAAACCCAATGTAAAGATGCAGTGTGTGTGAATGCGGCAGTGATTTCAATCCGTAATTCTTTACAAGTCCAGGTAGGGTAAAAAAAAAAACATTAGAAAAGGCTAAAAGCAAAGTAGGAGAGAGTTCCAAAGCAAACAAGTAACCGTTAACCGTGGCTTTTAAATATTAATTCATGGGAATTGCTGGCTGGGCCAGCATTTGTTGCACATCCTTAACTGACCTTGAACTGAATGCTTTGCTCGGCCATTTCACAGGGTAGTTAAGAGCCAACCACATTGAGACGGCATGGTGGCACAGTTGTTAGCACTGCTGCCTCACAGCGCCGAGGACCCGGGTTCGATCAGTGTGGTTTGCACATTCTCCCTGTGTCTGCGTGGATCCCACCCCAACAATCCAAAGATGTGCAGGCTTGGTGGGTTGGCCACGCTAAATTGCCCCTTAATTGGAAAACAAAAAATTGGTACTCTAAAATTTTTTTTATTTTTTTTTTTTAAAAAGAGTCAACCACATTGCTGTGGGTCTGGAGTCACTTATAGGTCAGACCAGGTAAGGGCGGCAGATTTCCCTCGCTAAAGGGCAATAGTGAACCAGATGGGTTTTTATGACAATCGCCAATGGTTTCATGGTCATCGTTAAGACTTTTTAATTCCAGATTTTAAAATGAATTCAAATTTGACCATTTTCCGCGGTGGGATTTGAACACGGGTCCTCACGGCATTGCCTTGAGTCACTGGATTACTAGTCCAGTGACAATATGCGTTGCTTTGTACAAATCTGAGCCGCGTGCGATGTTTTGGATACTCCTTGTCCAATGTAGATTCTCCAGGCAACGGTTGGCATGGCAAACGCTAGCAATAAGGAGCAACTAGAGATCATGGGACCATCCCATCGAAGCAAAGGATTAATTTGAGTTTTCAGAAAGAGATTGTGTGAGGCCTTGTCATGGTGAGCACGAAAAGGCTACCGTTGAAGGGGCCGTGACGAGGGGGTAATCAATTTAAGAGTAAGTACGAGGGGGCAGCACAGTGGGGCAGTGGTTAGCACTGCTGTCTCACGGCGCCGAGGTCCCAGGTTCGATCCCGGCTCTGGGTCACTGTCCGTGTGGAGTTTGCACATTCTCCCCGTGTTTGCGCGGGTTTCGCCCCCACAACCCAAAGATGTTCAGGGCAGGTGGATTGGCCACGCTAAATTGCCCCTTAATTGGAAAAAAATAATTGGGTACTCTAAATTTTTTTAAAAAGGGTCAGTAAGAGTGAGTAGAGGCGCTAGAAGAAAAGTCTTCACACAGACTGCTGTTCGGAGTATGAAATATGTTTCCACGGCGATTAGTTGAGGCAGAAACAAATGCCTCTATTAAATGGAAGAATGGCCAAGGGCAGAGGAAAACTAGAGGCGACTGGACGATTGCAGGGTAATAGCATTCGTCTTGCTTTCCCGGATTAGAAATCCCTGCGACTCTGTGCTACACCAGTCAATGAACATGTCTTCAGATATGAGGCTTAGGTATATAAACACATGTCTGTGATGTTACCCACTCTGTGTAACACGGGGGCCGAGATGCAGTGGCCCAAACATGCTTTTGGCAGGACGGAATAGCCTGAAACCTCAAAGAAAGTGACCGGACCTTGAACGACTATTTAGTTGGAATCCCTGCAAGGAGCTCTGTGGGCCAGGTCTGCCTGCACATAAATGGAAGAGAAGTCTTTGTAGCCGGTATACACTACATGACTACGGCCACCCATGTTGCCAGTGCAAACTCTCACACAAGACATCAAGAGTATCAAATTATCACTGTGGCTTATTCATTTTATCAACATGACTTGCATGTTTCTGTGGAAATTGGAGCTGGTTTAGCTCAGTGGGCTAGATAGCTGGTTTGTGATGCAGAACAAGACCAGCAGCGCGGGTTCAATTGCCGGACCAGCTTACCCGAACAGGCGCCGGAATGTGGCGACTAGGGGCTTTTCATAGTAACTTCATACTTGTGACAATAAAAGGTTATTATTCGGTGCAATTCTTCTGGAACCATATAAATTAGCTCGCCCATAGCTGGGCACAACGTCACGTCTAAGAGGCCACCCTCCCACCTATTGATGATCATTTTGAATGGCCCCATGGCCAGTGCAAAACACCAGGAACTACAGGCCGCCCCAACCGTACAGACCACAACTGCAACAACATATCTCAAGGCCCCAGGGGAAGAAAAAGAGAAAGAGTTGCATTTCTGTAGCGCCTTTCCTAACTTCAGGGCATCCTAAAGCCCTTTCTCTGAAGGAGCGCTGTTGGAGCCTGGTGTCTGCAGAAGCCAATTTGCACAAAGCTTCCCAGACAACAGGTTAAAGACCTGGGGCGAGATTCTCCGACCCCCCGCCGGGTCGGAGAATCGCCGGGGGCTGGCGTGAATTCCGCCCCCGCCGGTTGCCGAATTCTCCGGCACCGGATATTCGGCGGGGCGGGAATCGCGCCGCACCGGTTGGCGGGCCCCCTCCCCGCGATTCTCCGGCCCAGATGGGCCGAAGTCCCGCTGCTAGAATGCCTGTCCCGCCGGCGTAGATTAAACCACCTACCTTACTGGCGGGACAAGGCGGCGCGGGCGGGCTCCGGGGTCCTGGGGGGGGGGGGGGGGGGGGGGGCGGGCCGATCTGGCCCCGGGGGATGCCCCCACGGTGGCCTGGCCCGCGATTGGGGCCCACTGATCCGTGGGCGGGCCTGTGCCGTGGGGGCACTCTTTTCCTTCCGCCTTCACCACGGTCTCCACCATGGCGGGGATGCCGTGAGCGGCCGCTGACGCTCCCGCGCATGCGCCGCCCGGAGATGTCATTTCCGCGCCAGCTGGCAGGGCACCAAAGGCCTTTTCCGCCAGCTGGTGGGGTGGAAACTAGTCCGGTGCGGGCCTAGCCCCTCAAGGTTGGGGCTCGGCCCCCCAAGATGCGGAGGATTCCGCACCTTTGGGGCGGCGCGATGCCCGGCTGATCTGCGCCGTTTTGGGCGCCAGTCGGCGGACATCGTGCCGATACCGGAGAATCTCGCCCCAGATGTCAACTGTTGGTTGAAACACAAACATGGGCAAGGACAAAAGTAGAACTACCCTGCCCGTTGTCAAATAGTGCCATGGGATCTTTCACATCCACCCAAGGGAGCAGATGAGGCTAGGGTTAGGGTTTAATCTGTTTAATCTTTCATCTGAAAAGCAGCCTATTCGCGACCTCTGTTCCCTTTGACATCATCTTCATGAAAGGATGTTAACCACCGTTCTCCATTTTAAACACATTTCATACATTGAATAGAACCCCTAACAGTAGGGCGGCACAGCAGCACAGTGGTTAGCACTGCTGCCTACAGCGCCGAGGACCCGGGTTCGATCCCGGCCCCAGGTCACTGTCCGTGTGGAGTTTGCACATTCTCCCCGTGTCTGCGTGGGTCTCAGCCACACAACACAAAGATGTGAAGGGTAGGTGGGGACTGGCCACAGTAAATTGCCCCTTAACTGGAAAAAAATGAATTGGGAACTCTAAATTTAAAAACATTTAAATAAATTCCTTCTCACGGACCACGCCAACTCTTGAGGCAGCCGTGAGTAAAAACAAAAAAGCTTACAATTCGTATTCTTCAATTATCATATAAATCGCTCAAGTTGAAAAATGTTAACCTTCTGATGATAACAAAGTGCTTCTCTGACCTATTTCTTGGTACAGTTGAACTGAAATAAACACAGCTAATTTGACATGGTGGGTTACTCCACTGAGGATAACTGCGTACGGCAGAGCAAAGTAGACAAATTGCAACCTTAGTGAACAGCCCTTTCAATTATTTATTTGGAAATCTGGCACATTTTACCAAGAAAAATAAACTTACAGGGCCTGGAAAAGGTGGCAGCATTCTGACTATTGAACTGAGCCCAGATTCAGCGGATACAGAGTGGGTTAGGCTCCAGCCATGACATGATTATTTGGAAGTGAAGAACACAGACGGACGAAAAGCCAAGAGGTAGAAGAAGAAGTTTTTATTCAAGTCGAACTCGGCAGGGGTCTCTGACATAAACATGATGCAAGTAACGGAAGTAAAAAGGGTCGGCAAACCGTTAGCAGCTGAAACAGTAACAGGTGTAAATGTCTGAGAGAATTAGCTCAGCTATTGCTCAGGCAACAGCAACTCTTAGTTATTTTTTTTAAATTTCAGAGTGCCCAATTCCCCCCCCCCAATTAAGGGGCAATTTAGCGTGGCCAATCCACCTACCCTGCACATCTTTTAGGTTGTGGGGGCGAAACCCACACAAACACGGGGAGAATGTGCAAACTCCACACGGACAGTGACCCGGTGCCGGGATTCGAACCCGGGCCCTCAGCGCCGCAGTCCCAGTGCTAACCACGGTGCCACCGTGCTCCCGAGCAACCCTTATTTATAAAGGGCGGGATTTTCCAGCCATTCCTGCCAGCGGGATTTTCCATTCCCACCGACTGTGACGCCGCCCCCCCCCCCCCCCACCCAAACAAGCCGGCGGCGGACGGTGCGAACAATGGGAAACCCTGTTAACTGCAACGGGGTTGGAAGATCCCGCTGCGAAACAAACAGTACAGTGCGCGCGTGGGGGGGGGGGGGGAGGGGGGGGGGGGAGTGGGCGGGCGATGGGGAACTCCACCCATAGTACCTTCAATGCACTAAAGGTTCCCAAGGCGCCTCTCAGAAAGTTATGAAGCACAATGTAATACCTAGCCACATAATGGACGGCACAGTGGTTAGCACTGCTGCCTCAGGGCGCCAGGGACCCGGGTTCGATTCCGGCCTCGAGTGAGTGTCTGTGTGGAGTCTGCACATTTTCCCCGTGCCTGCGTGGGTTTCCTCCCACAGTCCAAAGATGCGCAAGTTAGGTGGATTGGTCCTGCTAAAATTGTCCCTTAGTGTTCAAAGATGCAAGGGTTAGGTGGGGTTAAGGGGTTAGGATGGGGGAATAGGCCTAGGTAGGGTGCTCTTTCAGAGGGTCGGTGCAGACCTGTTGGGCCGAATGGTCATTTTCTGCATTGTAGAAATGCCATGGGTAAGATGATAATCCGATCAGATGATCCAAAAGCTTGGACGAAGAGGTAAGTTTTAAGGAAGATATTAAAGGAAGACAGGCGAGGTGGGGAGACGGAGCAGTTTAATCAATTAATTCCACAACTTAGGTCCTTCGCTGCTGAAGAAAAAGCTACCAATGGTGGAGCAATCGAAACAGGGGACGGCCAAGAGACAAGAATTAGAGGAGCACGGATATCTCGGAGCTTTGTGAGGCTGCAGGAAGGTTTGAAGATCGGGAGGGCGGAGGCTGTGGAGGGATTCAGAAACGAGGATGAGAATGTTAAAGTTGCTTCACCAGGAGCTAATATAGGTCAGTAAGCACAGGGTTGATACCTGACCTGCCAAACGTCACCAATGGCAAGTCCATTTACTGGTGTTCATTAAAATACATCTCCACCACACACGGATCGATCCTGGTAACTCATGTCCCACTAAAGCCTCCGTATGAAGAAGATTCATACGGACTTGAAACGTTACCTCGTGTTCCGCTCTCCACAGATGCTGCCAGATCTGCTGACCTTTTCCAGCATCTTCTCTTTTCACTTCATCTCCTCACCCTACTTTTATACGGCCGCGTGGGTGTATCCAGCTTCCCCTCAAATACTTTGATGAGAAACAGTTTTCCATTTCAGTTTTGCTGCTTTAAAGGCATGATTATTCTCAACTGCGCTTCTCTACGCGGCCAAGAATGTTGAAACTACAAGTTTTTATTTCTTAAACAACAGAAATGCTGGGAAAACGCAGCCGGTCTGGCACCCTCTGTCGGGAGGAGATTGGCCTGATACTTTTTACCTGTCTGACTTACTCCCTTTTCCTAAATAATTATGCGACCCCCATTGTATAAGCCACATGTGAAGGTTTTGGGACAATTAACCGCATTGAGGAGCACTGTTTTGAATTGAAAGTGTTTTTAAACGTGCGCCACATCTAATCAGGAATTCTACTCCATGATCGAGAAGAGGGTCCCTTTCAGGGCGGGATCACGTGCGTTATCTGGGGTCAACTGCGCTACCTCCAATTGGCAATTTGCCTCCTGCTCCCTGGGACGCTCCATGGATGTCTTGGGACAGTTCCGATTTACTTATCGAATTGTTACCCCAAAATTGTTCAGGCAGATTAAAACCTAACTCCAGGTTACGTCGAGGAGAGAAACCCCCTCCTCCCCCCAACCCCCATCACTCACACTGATGCCCCACGACCCATCTGCCACCTTACTTACCCGCCAGCTCACCCACCATACATCAGCTACATTCAGCTTTGACAAAGAGTCATCGGACTCGAAACGGCAGCTCTTTTCTCTCCCCACAGATGCTGCCAGACCTGCTGAGATTTTCCAGCATTTTCTCTTTCTATACAGCAGCTAGTGCCGTTAAAAAGCAGGCATTCCCAGTCTTCCCCTGACTCCGCCCCAATGCAGCTCTCCAAGGGACGGAGGATCCTCCGCATTTCCAGGAACGGTTCGTTCCGAAAGTGCCGGAGGAAATGCAGAGCAATGTTGCGCTGGGGGAACATCAGAGTGGCGACCCAATATCAATTACCGCTTCTCCAAAGATCTGGGCCTCTGCTTCTCTCTTCTCGGATGCTGCCGACTGCCATAGAATCCCTACAGTGCAGCAGGCCTTTTGGCCCATCAAGTCTGTCCCGTCCCTCTGAAAGTGCACCCCACCTAGGCCCAGTCCCCCGCCCTATCCCCGTCACTGAGCTTTTCCGGAATTTTCTGTTTTTGTACCGGCCTTTCATCGAAAGCCTGTTTGTTTCACTAATCTTGTTCTAGGCTACATTCTGAAGCTTAAAATGTCCCAAGTGTCTGAATGTTCTTTAGACGACGCTGTTCAGCATTCTATACGCAGGAGCCTGCAGACATTGATGTCTCCGATTGAACTAGAAATAAATCTAAATTTCAATTAATTAAAGATTTTGAAGGGCCGACGGTTTGCACATCAATTGTTTTGACAAAATGGTCTTTTTCCCAACAGCTGCTTTAATTTCATTTTGAATGTTTGTTTCTCAACCACAGTCTGCCCCATCGTTTGAAGGAGCTTGTTGCAGTGAACAATGATTGTATCAGCTCTCGGTCTCCCCTGCGAGCTGCTGACGGGGTTTTTCTCACCTCGGTGGAGTTGAAACTTTCCATAGTGCAAGCTGGAGATCGGCCTGCGTTTTGAAAAAAATAAATAAATCTGTCTCAATCTGTTCAAAACCTTGATCCCAATGGCTGTGGGAAGGGTGGTGGGCATGAGGGCCCTGCCAAATTTAACCGGCCCAGATCTTCCCAGGCGGGGCAACTGAGGCGGATTCAAGATGGAGTCTGCAGGCCTTGGAGGTTCACCCAAAACGTAGAGCTGTATGTAGAAGATTTTAACACTGCAGGCTCGCCCAAATGGTCAACGACATCACAGACAATCGTTCTCTTAAAAGTCCCCCTGTTCAGCTACAAAGCTGCTTGTGAGGAAACACGATGAATGCACAGCATTTCCTCCCCCTTGAATCAAAGCTCCCGGACACAACAAAGAATGTAACATTATCAACTGGCAAGATGATCAATCTAGCAAGAGCAGTCTGTAAGTCAGGTGTTCTGGAGCTCGTTACTCTCTGTATGGATGTCGGCAATCCTCAGGAGCCTGTTTCATAGTATTTGCTGCAACCTCTGGTGCCTTAGGCTTGGGGCGAGTGTCAGTCAGTGGCTATCTTAACTGGAGTTGACCTAAATAATCTTTATTGTCACAAGTAGGCTTACATTAACACTGCAATGAAGTTACTGTGAATAGCCCCTAGTCTCCACATTCCGGCGCCTGTTCGGGTACTGGGGTTGACTCCAGTGCTTGATTAGCAATCGAGTTGCCGTTTTCCCCAATTGGTTCGGTTACTGTCAGATTCTCGGGAAGGTCCAGGTTCTCTCTCGGCACAGCTGGATTTGGATTCTTGTTGGTTCTGCCACTGGTGGATAAGTCCTCGTCGCCAAACGTTGATCTGCATGCCATCTCCATATTACATCATCTCGGGTTTATAAGGTGTAGGGGAACGGTCCTGTCTGTGCTAATATGGTGGCAGGAGGGCGGCACGGTGGTTAGCACTGCTGCCTCACGGCACCGTGTGGAGTTTGCACATTCTCCCAGTGTCTGCGTGGGTCTCACCCCCACAATCAAAGATGTGCAGGGTAGGTGAATTGGCCACACAAAATTGCCCCTTAATTGGAAAGAAAAAAAAGATGGTGGCAGAAATCTACTTTTCACTTGTGGTATAATTTCTTGCCAGAACCTCTTGACCCTGGCTAAAAACACAGCGTTTTGACTTGTCCTCTCACCATAGCACCAGATCCTGCTGCTTTTCCCTCGACAATTTATTTTGTCTTGGGTGGTTTTAATAAATCGAATTCTGTGTATCGTTGATGGTTAACCATTAGCAGCTCCGGAGAAACTTGTACTGTTGGGTGCACAGTAGAACATAGAACAATACAGCGCAGTACAGGCCCTTCGGCCCACGATGTTGCACCGAAACAAAAGCCATCTAACCTACACTATGCCATTATCATCCATATGTTTATCCAATAAACTTTTAAATGCCCTCAATGTTGGCGAGTTCACTACTGTAGCAGGTAGGGCATTCCACGGCCTCACTACTCCTGTATTCCTGTACGGGAGCAGGAATGGACTCAAATGTTTAGACAACGAACCTTTTTCTTTAGTTACCTTCAAAAAGTGTTTCATCGTCTGTACAAAACGTTCTGCCAGCCCATCTGTGGCAGGGTAATGAGGAGTGGGCCGGATGTGTTGAATTCCGTTCCCCTTCAAGTAGTTCATCAACTCCTGAGATGTTAACTGCGGCCCGTTATCGCTCACCAGTTGTTCAGGCGAACCAAATCTGCTGAAGATTTCACTCAATCTCTCAATTGTTTTCTCCAATGATGTTGAATTCATGATGGAAACTTCAGGCCATTTCGAGCGAGCACCGACTAGAATGAGAAACATGCGCCCTTCAAAGGTCTGCCGTAAGCAACATGTACCCATTGCCAGGCCTCTTTTGGCCATGTCCACGAGAGCAACGGGGCTAATGGCAGCAGGTTCCGCAATTTTGCACAAGACAAACACATTCCCTCCTTCTCCTCGATTTCGGCATAGAGCCCCGGCCAGCAAAAAATAGCTCCTGGTTCTCTCCTTCATCCTCGCAATACCACAGTGGCCTTTGTGTAATTGGTTCAATACACATTTTCCTAATAATGGCGAAATGATGACTCTCATTCCCCAGACGAGACAACCTGCCCGTACGGATAACTCAAGTCTTTGGGGGGAATGTGGCTTTAACTCAGGGTTTGCTCCTTAAGTTTTACCTCGACGCACTTTGTCCATAACCTCTGACAGTATTGGGTCACTTCTGGTTTGCCTCTTCACCTATTCTGCGGTTTGAGGAGGGTTATCTACTTTCCCGAAGTAGAAAATATTTCCACAAGAATTGCTTATCGACAAATTATTTGTTAAGGGTAGTCGCTAGAGTCCATCTGCGTTCCCATGAAGGTTAGACTGACAAAGCTTGCTCGTGTACGTGTGTGCTGACAAGAGGAATCCTCTGCTTTCTGCTCAGTGCCAGTAATGGAATCCCGGTAGGAGGTCCAGAATTCATTGTTAGTGGACGATGGTTCGTCAATAAAGTGAATTTCCTCCTGTACAGGAATTGGTAGAACCATTATATTCCATAAATGATACCTTGGGTTTCCTTCTCTATCTGCGCATAATTGCTTTTGGCCTTATTCAATTATCTTGATGAAAAGGCCGTCGTCTTCTCTTCACTTGTGGGCATTGTGGGGAAACCACCACCCCAAACCAATAAGGTGAAGCGTCACATGCCAACTGCAGGGGTAAATTCGGATCAAAATGGGTCAGTCATTCTGACTTGAGTAGCACCTCTTTGGATTGCACGAATGCTCTCTCACATTGATCCCCTCATTTCCACTTTTTATTTTGACACAGTAGATTGTGCAAGGGTTTTAGAATAGTCGCCAGATTTGGGACTTTAAACTAAAGATTGGGGGGGGGGGGGGGGGGGGAAGGGAAAGTCAGGGAACCAAGAGGTGAAGTAATCAGTGGGAAGCGTAGCTGCTTAGGAATACAAAAAAGCACGAAAAGACAAAACTCAGGAGAGGTTACGATAGTCCCCATCCCACAAAATATGACAGTGTATGGAAAGGCTCAGTAAACCAAGGTCCACCACACTAAGAAAACAAAAAGGGACGGTCAATAGAGAATTAAAGGTGCTATATTTAAATGCGCGCAGTGTACGGAACAAGGTAGATGAGCTTGTGGCCCAGATTGTGACTGGCAGGTATGATGTGGTAGGCATCACAGAGACATGGTTGCAGGGGGTTCAGGACTGGCATTTAAACATCCAGGGATTCACAACCTATCGAAAAGACAGGGAGGTGGGCAGAGGGGGTGGGGTTGCCTTGTTAATTAGGAATGAAATTAAATCAATAGCACTAAATGACATAGGGTCAGATGATGTGGAGTCTGTGTGGGTAGAGTTGAGGAACCACAAAGGCAAAAAAACCATAATGGGAGTTATGTACAGGCCTCCTAACAGTGGTCAGGACCGGGGGCACAAAATGCAACACGAAATAGAAAGTGCATGTCAGAAAGGCAAGGTCACAGTGATCATGGGAGACTTCAATATGCAGGTGGACTGGGTAAATAATGCTGCCAGTGGACCCAAGGAAAGGGAATTCATTGAATGTTTACAGGAGGGCTTTTTGGAACAGCTTGTGATGGAGCCCACGAGGGAACAGGCCATTCTCGACTTAGTGTTATGTAATGAGCCAGACTTCATTAAAGATCTTAAAGTAAGGGAGCACTTAGGAGGCAGTGATCATAATATGGTAGAATTCAATCTCCAATTTGAAAGAAAGAAGGTAGAATCAGATGTAAAGGTGTTACAGGTAAATAAAGATAACTACAGGGGCATGAGGGAGGAACTGACGAAAATTGACTGGGAGCAGAGCCTAGTGGGAAAGACAGTAGAACAGCAATGGCAGGAGTTTCTGGGAGTAATTGAGGACACAGTGCAGAGGTTCATCCCAAAGAAAAGAAAGGTTATCAGAGGGGGGGATTAGGCAGCCATGGCTGACAAAGGAAGTTAGGGAATGCATCAAAGCAAAAGAGAAAGCCTATAATGTGGCAAAGAGTAGTGGGAAGTCAGAAGATTGGGAAGGCTACAAAAACAAACAGAGGATAACAAAGAGAGAAATAAGGAAAGAGAGGATCAAATATGAAGGTAGGCTAGCCAGTAACATTAGGAATGATAGTAAAAGTTTCTTTAAATACATTAAAAACAAACGGGAGGCAAAAGTTGACATTGGGCCGCTCCAAAATGACGCTCGTAATTTTGTGATGGGAGACAAGGAAATAGCTGAGGAACTAAATAAGTACTTTGCGTCAGTCTTCACAGTAGAAGACATGAGTAATATCCCAACAATTCAGGAGAGTCAGGGGGCAGAGTTGAATATGGTAGCCATCACAAAGGAGAAAGTGCTAGAGAAACTAAGAGGTCTAAAAATTGATAAATCTCCGGGCCCAGATGGACTACATCCTAGAGTTCTAAAGGAGATAGCTGAAGAAATAGTGGAGGCGTTAGTTATGATCTTTCAAAAGTCACTGGAGTCCGGGAAAGTCCCAGAGGATTGGAAAATCGCTGTTGTAACCCCCCTGTTCAAGAAGGGAACAAGGAAAGAGATGGAAAATTATAGGCCAATTAGCCTAAGCTCGGTTGTTGGCAAGATTCTAGAATCCATTGTTAAGGATGAGATTTCTAAATTCTTGGAAGTGCAGGGTCAGATTAGGACAAGTCAGCATGGATTTAGTAAGGGGAGGTCGTGCCTGACAAACCTGTTAGAGTTCTTTGAAGAGATAACAAATAGGTTAGACCAAGGAGAGCCAATGGATGTTATCTATCTTGACTTCCAAAAGGCCTTTGATAAGGTGTCTCACGGGAGACTGCTGCGTAAAATAAGGGCCCATGGTACTAACATGGATTGACGATTGGCTGTCAGGCAGAAGGCAGAGAGTTGGGATAAAAGGTTATTTTTCGGAATGGCAACCGGTGACGAGTGGTGTCCCGCAGGGTTCAGTGTTGGGGCCACAGCTGTTCTCTTTATATATTAACGATCTAGATGACAGGACTGGGGGCATTCTGGCTAAGTTTGCCGATGATACAAAGATAGGTGGAGGGGCAGGTAGTATGGAGGAGGTGGGGAGGCTGCAGAAAGATTTTGACAGTTTAGGAGAGTGGTCCAAGAAATGGCTGATGAAATTCAACGTGGGCAAGTGCGAGGTCTTGCACTTTGGAAAAAAGAATAGAGGCATGGACTATTTTCTAAACGGTGACAAAATTCATAATGCTGAAGTGCAAAGGGACTTGGGAGTCCTAGTCCAGGATTCTCTAAAGGTAAACTTGCAGGTTGAGTCCGTAATTAAGAAAGCAAATGCAATGTTGTCATTCATCTCGAGAGGCTTGGAATATAAAAGCAGGGATGTACTTCTGAAGCTTTATAAAGCATTAGTTAGGCCCCATTGAGAATGCTGTGAGCAATTTTGGGCCCCACACCTCAGGAAGGACATACTGGCACTGGAGCGGGTCCACAGATGATCCCAGGAACGGTAGGCCTAACATACGATGAACGTCTGAGGATCCTGGGATTACATTCATTGGAGTTTAGGAGGTTGAGGGGAGATCTAATAGAAACTTACAAGATAATGAATGGCTTAGATAGGGTGGATGTAGGGAAGTTGTTTCCATTAGCAGGGGAGACTAGGACCCGGGGGCACAGCCTTAGAATAAAAGGGAGTCACTTTAGAACAGAGATGAGGAGAAATTTCTTCAGCCAGAGAGTGGTGGGTCTGTGGAATTCATTGCCACAGAGGGCGATGGAGGCCGGGACGTTGAGTGTCTTTAAGACAGAAGTTGATAAATTCTTGATTTCTCGAGGAATTAAGGGCTATGGAGAGAGAGCGGGTAAATGGAGTTGAAATCAGCCATGATTGAATGGCGGAGTGGACTCGATGGGCCGAATGGCCTTACTTCCGCTCCTATGGTCTTATGGTCTTAGGGACACACCTTATGTAGTAATTTTGTAATCCGAAGGAAGATTGAAGTTGGTAACAATGAGAGAGGTGTGGGTTTCTCTGTAATGGTTTTGACTTTCGAAGGCCACTTGTGCAGCCTCTTGCCGTTGATGGCATGACCCAGATATTCAGTTGAAGATGGGAAAAATTCACATGCATCTTTTCGGAGTCTTAATCCATTATCTTCTAATCACTGGAGTGTGGTATCTAGGTTGCAAAGGTGTTGTTCCTCATTTTTCCCAGTAACCAAGATGTCATCCAGGTAACACTCTGCCCAATTAAGACTCTGCCTAATCCACTTAAGAATTGGTCCATAGCTCGTTGGAACAATGCTGGCGCTGACGTAATGCCAAATAGCATTCCTTTGTATTGGAATAACCCTTTTGTGTCACAATTGTCTAGAACTGTTGTGAATCCTGGTCCACGTTCATTTGAAGATATGCTTGACTGAGGTTGATTTTATTGAAGTGCTGGCCTCCAGCCAACCCAGTGATAGGTCATCAATCAGGGATAGAGGTCACTGCTTTGCACACAGAATAGGATTAATAGTGAATTAAAAATCGCCAAAATTGCGTACAGGCCCATCTTTTTTCATCGTGATTATGATCAGCGTAGCCCAATCAATCACATTAATGGGTTCAAGGACGTGCGTTCTGACCAGCCGTTCGAATTCTACCGCTACCTTCTGAATAGCCAATCGAATTCTGCCTCTACCTTTGGTCTGATTGTACACAGCACTGCTGTCTGTCCATTTATTGGCACGGTTACATTGGTGCGGCCCCTCAACTGAACCACGTCTCCATAGAACATACAGTGCAGAAGGAGGCCATTCGGCCCATCGAGTCTGCACCGACCCACTTAAGCCCTCACTTCCACCCTATCCCCGTAACCCAATAACCCCTCCTAACCTTTTTTGGTCACTAAGGGCACTTTATCACGGCCAATCCACCTAACCTGCACATCTTTGGACTGTGGGAGGAAACCAGAGCACCCGGAGGAAACCCACGCAGACACGGGGAGAACGTGCAGACTCCGCACAGACAGTGACCCAGCGGGGAATCAAACCTGGGACCCTGGCGTTGTGAAGCCACAGTGCTAATCACTTGTGCGACCGTGCTGCCCATATGTATGTTTCCAGTGTATGATTTTAGCATGATGTTTGAGGATTGCAGAGCACGGAGCTTTCCTTGATAAACTGTCTCTGGCACCAATGACACAGCTGCCCCAGTGCCCACCTCCATCTTCACCAGCTGATTATTCAGTAATGGAGTTCCCCAATATAGATTTTTTGCACCAGCAATAGACAGCACATGGACACCATTTTCTTGATGCAGCTTGCCATTTATTTTATTCAGCCCTTGCTCCCTGCAACCTTTGCCTGGAGCTCATTATTCCAACTAGTGCATGCAATGTGGCCCTTCCTGCCACAATGTATGATGTCTTTGCACCAACAATCTGCTTCTAAGTGCTGGATTCGCACACATATGGCACGTGAGAGTCTTGTGTGTTTGCTTTCGGGTTTTAGCCAACAAACATGAATTCTTGTGTTTGAACTCATCTGCGGAGCTTCTTTGGCTGCTAATTCCATGGACACAACAACTTCCAAAGCTTTGTCAAATTGCTTTAGGTTAGCAAACGCTTTTAAATAGCTGCGCTGCTAAACCGCAGACTAATCTATCTCTGAGGGTTTCATTTAACACATCTCCGAATTTGCAGTGTTCAGCCAGTCTTTTCAGAGTAGCTACAAACTGTGGAATCAATTCACCTTATTCTTTGTTGCGCTTATGAAACCTAAACCTTTCTGTGATTACGAAGGTTCTGGTGACTAGTGGCCCTGCAAAAGTTCCACTATTTCTTTGTCTGCTTTTGTGCCTGGCTTTTCCAGCTATACCGGACTCATCAGGTTAAATGTTTCTCCCCATTGTGCTCAGCAATGTTGAGACTTTTACATCTACTGCTATCTTGTTAGCTTGAGTAAATAGTCCTGTATATATGAGCTCCATCGCTCCGGATTTCTCATCAAACAGTCACACGGCATCAGGAACCCCCCGTCATTTTTCTCGATGGAAGGATCTGCATGTGCACAATGTGCCACAAATGTTTTAGCACTACCTTGCTTCCTTTCTTCCCAAAACAAGGCACAACCCAAGCACAGACTGTTGTTCTGTGTTTTCCAACACCCCCAGCTCCAAATTTGTTGCTGCAGGACACTTGCTATTCACGGCTTCCAGACTACCAGCCACTGGGTTCATGCAAGCCCGGCGAAAATTCAGAACATTACTCAAATTGGCCAGATATCATTGCAGGCCCAGTACCAACTACAGTGTGGAGCTGATAAGATTTTGCGGAAATGTAAAGCACACAAAGATTTTTGGAAGGTTGATATTGACCATATAAGCTTGCGTGCAAGGGCGATATTTGATCACATTTGGTGCTATCTCTGAGAAGTAATTTTGACTTTGCGAAAATGTTGCCAAACTAGGAACAACAGTTGGCTTGGCGGAACGCACAGCAGGCAATCTTATCAGCGTAGTTGCAACACGGTAGCACCGTGGCTAGCACTGTTGCTTCACAGCTCCAGAGTCCCAGATTCGATTCCCGGCTTGAGTCACTGTCTGTGTAGAGTTCTCCCCGTGTCTGCATGGGTTTCCTCCGGGTGCTCCGGTTTCCTCCCACAAGTACCGAAATACGTGCTGTTAGATAATTTGGACATTCTGAATTCTCCCTC
Source organism: Scyliorhinus torazame (assembly GCF_047496885.1). Lineage (NCBI taxonomy): Eukaryota > Metazoa > Chordata > Chondrichthyes > Carcharhiniformes > Scyliorhinidae > Scyliorhinus > Scyliorhinus torazame. The sequence goes on from NC_092722.1 coordinate 12,255,833, forward strand.
TGTGTACCCGAACAGGCGCTGGAATATGGCGACGAGGGGGTTTTCACAGTAACTTCATTGCAGTGTTAATGTAAGCCGACTTGTGACACTAATAAAGATTATTATTATACCCATAATTAGGCAAGGAGGGGTGGGGGACAGTTAGAATGTGGAACTCCAAATTATGGAGCACTGTGGTGGGGGTGAATAGCACAGAGGCATCACAGGGGAAGCAGTTAAACACATGGGAGGAAAAAGGAACAGATGGCGGTGATTGGGCGAGATAAAGTACGTAGGAGGAGGCAGTGCAGACCAGTTGGGCCGAATGGACTGTTTCTACGTTACTCAATTCTTCACAAACATAGCCATGTAAAAGTACCATTTACTGGCTTAGCCCGGACAATGAAGCCCAATTAAATAGGCTGCTGCTTTGAGGCTAAAACTGCTTTTGAAAGGACCAAGAATTGTTGTCCAAACTCCTTAATAGTTTCTCCCTACATCCTGCAGGCCACACCCATTCAGCCAACATTAGTGCGATACTGAGGCAGTTAAACAATGCAGCCACACACTACTGCCTTGGGAGATTGTTCAGTCAACATCTCAAAAAGACGGCTTACGCATTGCTGCCTTGCTGTGTGTAGATGGAAAATTATAGTTCCAAGTCCATTTTGACTACCTTAAAAAATGGTCAATCGCTTTCAGCACAAGGTGTGTTTGTTGCAGTGGAACATTGACCCACAAAGATGCAACCCGATCGCCCAACGTCACCATGAGCCTGAAAACCAGATGTCGATACTGTGAAGTTTTTGTCCCAACTGCAGCTTAACAATCATTCTTTTAACTTGGTCACGATGATATAAAGACTGGGGTTTTCCCATTACCCCCCTCACCAACACACAAAGCAAGCTGATGGAACTCTGCGAGCTATCAGAGCAGAACGGAAAAATTCCAAGCCAAGTCTACATTTGCGACTTCAGACTGAATCGATGCAAACACTGTGGAACCCGATTCAATGGTCTCCAAAGGTGCAAAAAGGCTGGGGAGAAGCCAGAACACATTAAACAACCAAACAATCACACAGGGCAATTTCTCCAGTTACATATATGGTCAGAAACTCCGTCTCAATCAGTTGGAACCTTTATAGAGAGGCGAAGAGAGAGAGATGGAGAGAGAGAGAGAGAGAGACGGAGAGAGAGAGAGAGACGGAGAGAGAGAGAGAGACGGAGAGAGAGAGAGACGGAGAGAGAGAGAGAGAGACGGAGAGAGAGAGAGACGGAGAGAGAGAGATGGAGAGAGAGAGAGACGGAGAGAGAGAGAGACGGAGAGAGAGAGAGACGGAGAGAGAGAGAGACGGAGAGAGAGAGAGACGGAGAGAGAGAGACGGAGAGAGAGAGACGGAGAGAGAGAGACGGAGAGAGAGAGACGGAGAGAGAGAGACGGAGAGAAAGAGACGGAGAGAAAGAGACGGAGAGACAGAGACGGAGAGACAGAGACGGAGAGACAGAGACGGAGAGAGAGAGACAGAGAGAGACAGAGACGGAGAGAGAGAGACGGAGAGAGACGGAGAGGGAGCGAGAGAGAGAGACGGAGAGAGAGAGACGGAGAGAGAGAGTCGGAGAGAGACGGAGAGAGAGAGACGGAGAGAGAGACTGAGAGAGAGAGCGAGAGAGAGAGAGCGAGAGAGAGAGAGAGAGCGAGAGAGAGAAAGAGAGAGCGAGAGCGAGAGCGAGAGCGAGATGGAGAGAGAGAGAGAGGCGGAAGAAGAGAGAGACGGAAGGAGAGACGGAAGGAGAGAGAGCGAGAGAGGGTAAATTCCAAAATCTTACCAACGACCGAAGTCAGGCTAACCAACCGATAATTCCCCGTCTTCTGTCTGTCTCCCTTCTTAAACCGGGGTGTTATATTAGTCATTTTCCACTACCCTGTAACTCTCCTTGACTCCACCGATTCCGGAAAGATCACCCCCAATGCCTCCACAATCTCCTCGGCTATCTCCTTTAGAACCTGGGATGTAGTCCATCAGTCCGGATGATTTATCCTCCTTCAGACATTTCAGCTTCCCCAGCACCTCCTTAGTGATGACCACTATACTCACCTTTGCCCCCGACTCAAAGTTCTCGTATGCCACTGGTATCTTCCACCATGAAGACAGTTGCAAAGTACCTATTCAGTTCCTCTGTCATTCTTTGTTCCCTATTACTTCTTCTCCAGCCTAATTTTCCAGTGGTCCAATGTCTATTTGTGCCTCTCATAACTTTTATATTTAGAAAATAACTTTTTTTTTTACATTACTAGCTAGATTACACTCATATTCATCTTCTTCCCCTCATTGCTTTTTTAGTTGTCCTCTGCTTGCTTTTAAATGTTTCCCAATCCTCTGGCTTCCCACTAATTCTCGCCACTTTGTATGCTTTATACTTTTCCTTTGATGCTGTCCCTGCCTTCCCTCGTCAGCCATGGTGACCTCCTCCTTGGGATGAATCTCTGCTGCGCCTCCCAAATAACCCCCAAAAACTCCTGCCATTGCCGTTCCACCGTTTTCCCTGCTAGACTCCCCTCCCAATCAACTCTGGCCAGTTCCTCCCTCATGTCTTCGTAGTTACCTTTATTCAATTGTAACAGTTACATCCAATTCCAGCTTCTCCCCCACAAACTGTAGGGTGAGTTCTAGCATATTGTGGTCACTGTCCTCTAAGTGTTCCCCCACCTTAAGTCCCCTAATCAAGTCTGCCTCATTACACATCACCAAATCCAGAATTGCCTGTTCCCTAGTGGGCTCTACCACAAGCTGCTCCTAAAAACCACATCGCAGACATTCCACTTTTCTTGGGATCTACTACCAACCTGATTTTCCCAGTCCACCTGTGTATTGATTATTGTAATATTGCCTTTCTTTTATGCCTTTTCTATCTCCTGATTTGGGCGACACGGTAGCACGATGGTTAGCATTGCTGCTTCACAACGCCAGGGTCCCAGGTTCGATCCCCGGCTTGGGTCACTGTCTGTGCGGAGTCTGCACGTTCTCCCCCTGTCTGCGTGGGTTTCCTCCGGGTGCTCCGGTTTCCACCCACAAAGTCCCGAAAGACGTGCTTGTTAGGTGAATTGGACATTCTGAATTCTCCCTTCGGTGTACCCGAACAGGCGCCGGAGTGTGGCAACTAGGGGCTTTTCACAGTAACTTCGTTGCAATGTTAACGTAAGCCTACTTGTGACAATAATAAAGATTATTTATTTTGTGCCCCACATCCTGACTACTGTTTGGGGATTTGTACAGAACGTCCTCAGGTTATTTTTCCTTTGCGATTCCTCAACTCTACCCACACAGATTCTTACACCTTCTGACCCTATAATCGCTTTTTGCTATAGGTGTAATTTCATTTCTTATTAACAAGGCAACCCCGCCCCCTCTGCCCATCCTTTCGATAGGACACATATCCTTGGATATTTAGGTCCCGGGCTTGATCCCCTTGCAGCCAAGTCTCTGTGACGCCCACACATCGTACATGGCAATGTTAGTGTGTGCTGCAAGTTTCATAGAATTTACAGTGCAGGAGGCCATTCGGCCCATCGAGTCTGCACCGGCTCTTGGAAAGAGCATCCTACCCAAGGCCAACACGTCCACCCTATCCCCATAACCCAGTAACCCCACCCAACACCAAGGGCAATTTTGGACACTAAGGGCAATTTATCATGGCCAATCCACCTAACCTGCACATCTTTGGACTGTGGGAGGAAACCGGAGCACCCGGAGGAAACCCACGCACACACGGGGAGGATGTGCAGACTCCGCACAGACAGTGAGCCAAGCCGGAATCGAACCTGGGACCCTGGAGCTGTGAAGCAATTGTGCTAACCACCATGCTACCGTGCTGGCCTCGTTGATTTACGTCGTTTTGTATACTGCGCACATTGAGGAACAACACCTCAATCCCGCATTGTCCATCCCCCTTCTCATAGTTGTCCCCTTATCTGCTGTGCCTGAAGTTAGATTCTTGCCGCTCTGCATACTCTCCGTTCTATTACTTGCTCTGGAAACTTTACTACCCTCTCCTGAGCTCTCCCCCCCCCCCATAACTAGTTTAAAGTCCTCATCACTAACCTGCACTCCTATCTTCTCCTTTAACGTTGACTTTCAAATTTTCCATACAACTGAACACCCACCCCCACTATCACAGCTACCAATGCCCTCATTTCTGGTTAGCTGCAAGTTACTTTCTCAGCATCATTGTCACTCGACCCCTCCTGTGCCAGCCCATTAACGTTGGTGAACGTGTAAGCACTTCAACACGAATGCTTTTAATTAGTTGCAGTTTAACCACCCGCTGAAGGTTGGTGTAGAATCTAGATAAGTCTTCAAACTGTTGCAAAGTGCCCACCGCACTGCGCAGTGCATTACTCAATGAATAATACCGGCTGGTCAAACTGGATTTACACTGGGGAACAAGCAGAACAGAGAGAGAGAGAGAAAGACAAAAGCACATTGGAGGGCACACTGTGAAACCTGCACCCAAGGTTAAACCCTTACAACCATTAGCATCCAACCAGGGGGAGATCCCTGCAATTTAAAGCAAAACAGATGATTCGAAAGAAGTAGGTGGTTTCACAAGGGGAAGTTACCAGGGTCCTCCCTAAGCAAATGAGGCAAGTGGGTAGAACATCCTGTTTGAAATGCAACCCCCATCATGCCACCATCCTGTTTGAAATCAAAATACTACCCACGCTTTCAGATTACCTCAGGGGCCTTTTCCCAACAGCTCCGCAGTTGCTAAAAGGTTGTCAGTGTGCTGGATTCTCACAAGACAGCTACTATTCCAGGGCGTATGGGAGGTGATGGCCATCTGCCAACACCAACAAAGAACAACCTCGGGGGGGGGGGGGGATGTGGTGTGGCTGCGGTCTGGCCCTGACGGGGCTCACGCTCGCCACTTGGGTTGTTCCTTTTTTTTTTTTTTTAAATAAATTTCGCTCAGTTTTTGTGCTCACTAACTAACGCGCTGGAGAACCAGCTTTGTTCAGCTGCGTTCGACAGATCCTTGGGACCGCAGCCTGTGAGGTTGGATTCTAAACAGCGGAATCAGAGTGACTGTGGAGATTCCTCTGTGACTCTGCGGAATATTGTTGCTGGCCTCCGTCAATTTATTGGTCAAGGATTCAGGGAGTCTGACTGGCTGACGGGGTGTGGGCGCTCCCCTGCACAGGGAATTGCAACGGGCAGCCGGAGATATTTGGAAGAGACTGGGTGGGGCGGAGTTGGAAAGGGGAAAGTTTCAATCCATATAGGGGAGGGGGGAAAAAAAGAGAGAATGAAAGAGAGATAGAGAATAGGAGAGAGGGAGAGAATGAGAGCGGCGAGAATGAGAGAGGGAGAGAGAATGAGAGAGGGGGAAAAAATGAGAGGGAGAGAATGGGGGAAGAGAGAGAATGAGAGAAAGAGAGAGAGAGAGAGAGGGGTGAAATGAGAGGAGGAGAGAATGGGAAAGAGAGAATGAGCGAAAGAGAGAGAGAGAGAGAAAGAAAGGGACTAAGAATCAAGAGTATGAAGAGTGCGTGGTAAGCATATGTGAAGACAGAGAGCACAGGACTCTTTGTGCTTTCCAAAGGACAGTGCAGACTCGATGGGTCGAATGGTCTCCTTCTGCATTGTAAATTCTATGATTTGATGACTGAGTGAAGGAGGAGATAGGTAAACCTTGAGAGAGTACGGAGATACGAGACAGAGGGAGAAGGAAAGTGGAGCGAGAGAAACAGAGAGAAAAAAAATGTGGTGAGAGAAAGGAATGGCATAGAGTGGAGAGAGGCAGAGTGGAGTCCAGGGGAGGTGGGGCTCCACAGGGGAGTCTGGGGGGGGGTTTGCACAGGGGAGCCCGGGGGAGGTGAGGGTGCACAGAGGAGTCCAGGGTAGGGGGAGGCGGACAGAGAAAGAGGGAGAGTTTGACAGAGAGAGACAGACTTGAACGTAAAAGGGGATGTGACTAACTTCTTTCGGCCCAAGTTCCCCCAGAAGTACAAAGTCTCTAAACGTACAAGTTAAATCTGAAGATTAAAACCTCAGTGTTCAGCATGGCTTCTGCCTAAGGCAGAAGTTCACGGGAGGTCAGGATCGAAAACACCCTCCTGAATAAATTTTCTGCTCCCTCTCTCGTGACAAAGAGCAGTGCGTTAGATCCTGTTATTGCCAACACCCAGACTTAACCACCAATGCTGGGGAAACATTGTTTATCATTCACCACACTCCTGTCAACTTCCTCACCCTTTGATGCCATATCCAAAGATTGAACGGTTGACCAGAAATATAGGGGAGCCCCGATGGGAAAATGCTCTCCAACGGTCTGGATTAGAGGGCAGCCTCGTTTAACCGTAAAGCAGGTCGTGTCACCATTTGACCAACTGTGCAAAAAATATCAAGCAAGGCAGATTTGCATTTATTCAGAATCTTCATGATCATTTGATATCTCAAAGCATTTTACAGCCAATTCAGTACTCTTTGAAGTGTAGTCGCTGCTGGGAATACAGGAAGCATGGCAGCCAATTCATGCACAGCAAGCTCCCACATGCACCAACAGGCTAATCCGTTTTCTATTGTGATGCTGTTTGAGGGATGAATATTGGACACCGGCCTGCTCTTGGAATAGCACCATGGGGGTGTCCTCTCCCCCCCCCCCCCCCCCCCCCCCCCGGCCCCCCCCCCCCCCCCCCCCCCCCCCCCCCCCGGCCCGTCTCCCCCCCCCCCCCCCCCCCCCCCCCCCGGCCCGTCCCCCCCCCCCCCCCCGCCCGTCCCCCCCCCCCCCCGTCCCCCCCCCCCCCCCGTCCCCCCCCCCCCCCCCCCCGTCCCCCCCCCCCCGCCCGTCCCCCGTCTCCCCCCCCCCCCCCCCCCCCCGTCCCGTCCGTCCCCCCCCCCCCCCCGGAGACATCCGCACAGACATTGAGCCAAGCGGGAATCGAACCTGGGACCCTGCAGCTGTGAAGCAACTGTGCTAACCACTATGCTACCGCGCTGCCCTATAGTCACCAACAAATCCACTGAAGAATTCAGGAGAAGCTCGCTGCTCATGAGCGGGTTTAGAACATGGAACTCAAGAGGGAGGTGAGAAGCTTCCAAGAGTTTAAGGATAGACTGATGTGTGCGATGAGAGGAAGCGACAGACGGTCATGTTGACAGGCTTAGATTAAACAGAGTACGAGGAGGTCTGTGCGAGGCATAAACACCGGCAGAGACCATTTGGGCCGAATGACTTCTTTCTCACTGTACACTCTACGTGACTGTGTACCACACCTGTAACCTTTTCTCCAACACAGTGTGGCAAACTTGGAAACTGGCGTACAATTGCTGGCCTTGTACACTGTCCAGGAACTAAATTAGCTTGTGATTCAGCCAGAATGAGTGGAATTGGAGGGAAGTATTCCTGGCTATTTTGTGATTCCATCTTCCAGGGTGTTAACACGGTTTGTGCTCCGACAAGCAGGTGGACAGAGGGAGCATAAAAGTGTCATCTACCTCTGCGGTGAACTTCGCACATTACAACAATGGCGATTGTTCAAAAGTGCTTCACTGGCTGTGACATGCTTGGAGAGTCAGGAGAGCTGCTATTTAAACGGCCAGTTATTTCTCTGGACATCAGACACACTAATCAATTTTGTGAGCAGTTTTCTGATGTTTGTGATTGGGTCCAAGATGGTAGAATGTGACGAGTGGAGTGGCAGAACTGGTGGTGGTGCCTTCCAAAATATTTTGGTTTTGGATATTGCAGAGGTACATTTGCCACACACCTTGCCCGATGAGAGAGCTCCTCCCAGTCCATCCCCAAAGTCAGCTGCACAGCCAGAGTGTAACAATACAGACAAACTGCTGTTTGAAATGCATTGGAATAGAACTGGACTCCACACACTACTCCACAACAATAACTACAATTCCAAAACGTACTTCATTGATTACAAGGTACTCTGGGACCTCGATTTGTCCCAAAAGCAGACAGATCTTTCTTACTTTATTTTTTCCTTTATTAATTCCTTTCCGACTCCAATTTGAGTTAGAGGAACTCACGCACGAGCCAGGGAACAATGATTCATCCATCTTCTCCCCAGTGTATCTCCTGCAGCTTTGCAGGATTCACCAGGTCATCTCTACTTGACCTGCAATACCATCTTGACCTGGTCCACTGCAGTTTCCAATGCGCGCCGAGAGCACGGGCTCATGGGGAGATGGTGAATGACAGGGAACAAAAGAAGTGAGCACAGAGCGTAGAACTCTGAAAAGGTCTATGTGGGCTGTGCTGTCAGGTGACTTCATGAAATGATTGCTGGCCTGTTCTTCATTTGGTTTAGATTTGAACATGTGTGGTCACAGTTCTTTCTTGATGGTATACCTCACATCAGCAGCAGCAGAATTGTACTCAGCCACTGTTATAACCTGCCTGCTTACCATTGGCTGAGGAGTAATGACAATCCCACAATCCTGTGGGAGTATGAGCTTCCCCAATGAGGGGGGCGGAGAAACCATTAGTAAACTCCTAGTATAAATAAAGCTGGCCAGTTTGGAACCAGCAGGAAGGAGTGTGCAGCAAGGGAAGTTGCTGCCGCTGTTATATATATATATATATATATATATATATATATGTTATTACTTTGTATCCTTAAAACACGTGCTGGATTCTTCGTGGCCCTCACAAAAGCCACAATCTGCAACCTCATGGCCCAGCACATTCCCCACTCTCCCATTACCACTAAGCCAGCGGATGAATCCTGGTTCAATGAAGAGTGCAGGAGGGCGTGCCAGGTGCAGCACCAGGCATACCTCAAAATGTTTTGCCCTGGTGAAGCTACAACACAGGACGACATATTGCCAAGCAGCACGAGAAGCAAGTGACAGACAGAGCTAAGCAATCCCACAAGTTCTGCAGTCCTGCCACATCCAGTCGTGGACAGTGGTGGACAATTGAACACCTCACTGGAGGGGGAGGCTCCACAAATATCCCCATCCTCAATGATGGAGGAGCCCAGCGCAGTGCAAAAGACAAGGGCTGGTTTAGCACACTGGGCTAAATCGCTGGCTTTGAAAGCAGACCAGCAGCACGGTTCAATTCCCGTACCAGCCTCCCCAAACAGGCACCGGAATGTGGCGACTAGGGGCTTTTCACAGTAACTTCGTTTGAAGCCTACTTGTGACAATAAGTGATTTTCATTTCATTTTTTCATGAAGCGTTTGCACTAATCTTCAACCAGAAGTTGCGAGTGGATGATCCATCTCGATCTCCTCCAGAAGTCCTCAGCGTCGCAGATTTCAGTCTTCAGCCAATTCGATTCACTCCACGTGATATCAAGAAACAGCTGAAGGAATGGATACGGCAAAGGCGATGGGCCCGGATAATATTCCGGCAATAGTACTGCTCCAGAACTTACCGCACCCCTAGCCAAGCTATTCCAGTGCAGCTACAACACAAGCATCTACCTGGCAATGTGGAAAATTGCCCAGGTGTGTCCTGGACACATCTGACCCAGCTAATTACTGCCCTGTCAGCCTACTCTCCATCATCAGCAAAGTGATGGAAGGCATCATCAACAGTGCTATCAAGCGACACTTACTCAGCAATAACCTGCTGACAGACCCTCGGTTAGGATTCCGCTCGGATCACTCAGCTCCTGATCTCATTACAGTCTTGGCTCAAAGGTGGACAAAAGGGCTGAATGCCAGAGGTGAGGGGAGAGTGATTGACCTTGACATCAAGGCAGCATTTGACCCAGTATGGCATCAAGGAACCCGAGCAAAACTGGAGTCAGTGGGAATCAGGGGGAAATCTCTCCACTGGTTGGAGTCACACCTGACATAAAGGAAGATATTGTGGTTATTGGATGCCAGTCAACTCAGCTCCAGGATATCACTGCAGGATAGTGTCCTAAGGGTAGGGTTCTAGGCCCAACCGTCTTCAGCTGTTTCTTCAATAATCTTCCTTCCAACTCAAGGTGAGATGTGGGGATCTTCGCAGAAGACTGCACATTGTTCAGCACCATGCTGGACTCCTCCGACACTGAAGCTGTCCATGTCCAAATGCAACAAGACATGGACAATATCCAGGCTTGAGCTGACAAGTGGCAAATAACACTCGCGCCACACAAATGCCAGGCAATGACCATCTCCAAGAAGAGAGAATCCAACCATTGCCCCTTGACATTCAATGGCATTACCATCGCTGAGTCCCCCACAATCAACATCCTGGGGGCTATGACTGCTAACACCTAGAAGGACAAGGGCAGCAGACACATGGGAACACCACCATCTGGAGATTGCCCTCCAAGCCATTTGCCATCCTGACTTGGAAATATATCGTCCGTTCCTTCACTGTCGATGGGTCAACATCCTGGAACTCGCTCCCTAACAGCACTGTGGATGCACCTACCCCTCAGGGACTGAGCGGTTCAAGAAGACAGCTCACCACCTCCTTCACAAGGGCACTTAGGGACGGGCAACAAATGTTGCGTTGCGAAGCCAACATCCAGTAAAAATTAATTGAAAAAAAGCATTGCAACGTCAAGTCTGATGCTGAGACACATTAGGAGATATTAGCACAAGTGATGAAAAGCCTACCTCTGTCGCTAAGCTTTAAGGGATGACTTAGAGGACGGGAGGGAGGGAATAGTAGGAAGGAATCTTGGCGAGTTGCTGCTGTTCATCCCTTAGGTAGACCAAATAAAGCCACTCTGAGCCAATGAGGAAACGGGTGGGTTGTAATTCCCAACGATAAGGGTGCCAGTCAAGTGAACCACTACCTTGGAGGACGTTGCGTTTCGCGAGCCTCGCGTTGCTGCACCCAACCCGGCCGGCAGTCTGTGTTTCATCACAATTCTAATTTGACCTTTCAGGCGGTGGAGAAGCTTTGAGGGCGGCAGAGAGATGAGCCACCCGCCTCACCACAGTCACCCTCTGCCCCGCCACCGCGTCGACGTGGCCGCTGCACGCTCGATTCTGCTCCTGCCAGCTGCCGAGGGCGGGAAGGTCGGCGTCTGTGGCGACGGGGAGGTGGCTCGGGCCTCCTCTAGCTCGCCGGGGCGGCTGCCAGGCCAAACCTGGCTTTCATCCAGGTCCTGCTGAGGAATGGCCGAAGCTGATTCATGAGCAGAGGGGTTGCGACCGGAGCTGGACACTTGTGGAATCATTCGAGAAGATCCCCGTGTACAGCGGAGGGAAGGCCACTGACCAAGCAGTTGAAAGATTGCTGGGTTGAGGAATCCCTGCTGTCATTCAGAAACACTGCTACATTCGGAATAATAATTACCCACCCAGAAATGTCATAATATTAGCCAAGGAACAATCTCAAAGGACTACGATATGTACCTGGGCGTACAGTGACTCCTTGATCCTGCATTTGACCACAAGGCTCATGAAGACACTATTTCTGTCACGTTCCTCTGACAGAATCTCGGATCTCAAAAATAAACGGTTAGTGGCTGCTTAAATGATGAAATTGGTGTTTGTTTTTTTTAAACACAGATCTAAGCAAGTGCCCCCAAAGCACAGTGGTAAGAATGTAATTAAATAATCCTCAAAATCCTGAAAAGAAAAAGTGATTTTACAACAGAGAGGTTGTCACAGGCTGAGGCCCTCGGCAGCCATGCCATGTCTCATCCACTCAGTGCAGGAGTCGCTCTGATTTCAAAGTGCAATCCATTTTGATGTATTCCAGTCTTTGAGCACAGCTCCTTGTGCTGAACTGCGTTTATTTCAGATTTTTTGGATCATAAATTCCAATTCCCACAGTTCCCCAACGTTGACAGCTTGGGCATCAGCTGAAGCTGAACGCGGGAATCCGGGTCCAAGTGGCAAGCTCGAGGTGGGTTCTCAAAAGTAGGCACTGCCCTCTGGTGGCACTGCACCGCAATAACCCAGGTGCAGTCCCTTTACTGAAAACTTGGCTTGAAACTTTTACACTTTTAAAACAGCTGCATGACACTCCATTAAACACCATTTCCTGCCTGCTCCAAAATCATTGCATCCCAAACCCAGGCTCATTGAGCACCTAAGCTGGGCCCGTGTCACTCAGCCAAACACTGGTCAGTACTGAAACTCCCAGGGGGAAGGGGAGCAGATGGCCACACAGGGCCAGGGGAAAGTGAGAGCGCATGTGCGTGCAGGCAGAGGGAGGGAGAGCGCCTGCGTGGCCCAAGGAGGAGAGACAGAGCTCCTGCATATGAGCCAAGGGGAGAGAGTATGCGCACAAGGGCCACAAGACATAAGAGCAGAGGTAGGCCATCGAAGGAAGGTTGTGCTGGTCTTGGAAAGGATCCAGAGGAGGCTCACAAGAATGATCCCTGGAATGAAGAGCTAGACATATGAGGAGAGGCCGAGGACTCTGGGTCTGTACTCGTTGGAGTTTAGAAGGGTGAGGGCGGGGATCTTATTGAAACTTACAGAATACCACAAGGTTTGGATAGAGTGGACGTGAAGAGGATGCTTCCACTGGTAGGAGACTAGAACCCGAGGCCACAGCCTCAGACTGAAGGGACCACCTTTTAAAACAGCGGAGGGCAGCTCGGTGGCGCAGTGGTTAGCACTGCTGCCTCATGGCACCGAGTTCAATCCCAGCTTTGGGTCACTGTCCGTGTGGAGTTTGTACATTCTCCCCGTGTCGACCTGGGTCTCGCCCCCACAACCCAAAGATGTGCAGGGCAAGTGGATTGGTCACGCTAAATAGCCCCTTAATTGGAAAATAAAAAGAATTGGGTACTCTAAATTGATTTTTTTTAAATAACAAACAAAACAGAGAGGGGGAGGAATTTCTTCAGCCAGAGGGTGGTGAATCTGTGGAACCCTTTGCCACAGAATACTGTGGAGGCCAAATCACTGAGTGTCTTTAAGGCAGAGATAGATAGGTTCTTGATTGATAAGGGGATCAAGGGTTATGGGAGAAGGCAGGAGAATGGGGATGAGAAAATATCAGCCATGATCGAATGGCGGAGCAGGGCATCAAGCTGGCACAAGTGGTCAGCACTCATCCCCATTCTCCCGCCTTCTCCCATAACCCCTGATCCCCTTATTAATCAAACTAAATTTATACACAAAAAATAAAAATCAATGATTGAATGGCGGAGCAGACTCGATGGGCCGAGTGGCCTAATTCTGCTCCTGTGCCTTATGGTCTTATAAAAGGGATGTTGAGAATCAAAAGGAGTGACCAAAGGAGCCCCGGACATTTCAAAACATCAGCGAGACAAAAGCAACAGATGCAGGAGATGGAAATATTCTGAATCGGTGTTTCCTGCAGCGACTACAGGAGGGCCACCAACCGGGGGAGTTTTCACAACCAGGATCTTCTGCAGAATTCCTGGAGACTTGCATTAAAACAGCATCTTTGTAACGTGGTAAAACACCCCACGGTGTGTTTTCAGGGAAAAAATTGCATAAGGAGATATTGGGACGGATGGCTCATCAGCTTGGCCAAAGGTCTTCGGGAGTGTTTATATGGAGGGGAGCATGGTTTGGTGGGGCGGGAGCTGGTGGGGAGAGAGCAGGAATTCCAGAACTTCCGGCCCTTGACAGCTCATTCCCAGAGAAGTGAGAAAAGCTGTTGAGAATTGCAATTCCAGTTTCTGCAACGCTGCAAGAGGTTATCGCACCTGTTCCTCGATAACCACAACTGCTGGTCAGCCGTGTCGCAGTGTAAAATGGAGGGTGCACTCTCAGCGGCGCACTCAGTCCCTGCTCAGACGACCTGCGAGTTTAGTTTTCTCCTCTCTGCCAATATGGGGGATTTGGTTTTAACAGGACAGACATTAGGTCTGAAACATCTCAACAAAGAACGTGAGACTCCAAATTCCCCGCAACAGCGGCTAATGGTCTAGTGTTAGCCACACTTCTCAAAGCTGAAGCTAATTTACAAATGATCTTGTTGTCGCCTGCACGTATCGATTTAAAAAAAAAAAAAAAATTTTGAGTAACCAATTATTTTTTTCCAATTAAGGAGCAATTTAGCGTGGCCAATCCACCTACCCTGCACATCTTTGGGTTGTGGGGGTGAGACCCACGCAGACACGGGGAGAATGTGCCAACTCCACACGGACAGTGACCCAGAGCCGGGATTCAAACCCACGTCCTCAGCGCCGTAGGCAGCAGTGCTAACCACTGTGCTGCCCTCGCGTATCGGATTTTTAGAGTAGTTTACGCGGTGATGCAAATGTGAATCTAAAAAGGAATACTCAATGAACCACATTCCAGCACTCTACTTCAAATTCCATATTTTTGGAATGATAGTGCTGATGCAGTCCTCGATGCCTACTGCGGCCTTGGGGTTTGCAGCAGTGGTAGGGAATAGAAGTAGAAGTCGGCCGTTCCGCCCCTCGAACCTGCTTGGCCATTCAATTCGATGGTGGCTGAACTTGTACCTCAACACGTTTTCCCCACACTCCCCCCATATCTCTTGATATCTTTAATATCTAGAATGCCATCGTTCTTTGTCTTGAACTTACTCCATGACCTCTGGGGGAGGGAATTCCAAAGATTTCCCACCTTCTGAGAGAAGAGAATTTCTCTTCATCTCAGTCCTAAACTGCCCGAGACTGTCTCCGGGCCAAGCCAGGGCAAACGTCCGTCCTGTACCCACCCTGTCGAGCACTCTAAGAATTTGTAACTTTCAATTAGATCACTTCTCATCCTTCTAAACTCCTTAGAGAATACAGGCGCCATCCCCTTAATCTCTCCTCATCTGTCAATCCCGCTATCCCACAGATTAGTCTGGTGAACCCCTGTTTATAGCCAATATTTCCTTTCTTAGGTAAGGAGACCAACACACTAGGAGAACAATACTCCAGGCGTAGTCGCCCCAAGGCTCCACACAATTGCAGCAAGGCACCTTTACCACCGTACACAAATCTCTTGCCATAAAGGCTGACATTCCTTCAAACTTGCTTATGTACCTAATAAGGATCCTTCCTCACGTCTTCTACGATAGAGGGCATTCTATCCGGCTGCATCACAGCCTGGTATGGAAACTGCTCGGCCCAAGATCGCAAGAAACTGCAGAGTGTGGTGAACTCATCACACAAGCTTGCCATCCTCCCATTGATTTGGTCTACACCTCAGGAAGGCAGACAGCATTATCAGAGACCCCTCCCACCCAGGCATCGCCTTCTTCCAGACCCTTCCATCAGGCAGACGGTACAGAAGTCTGAAGACCCGCACATCCAGACATAGGAACAGCTTCTTCCCCACAGCTACTAGACTCCTCAACGACTCCCCCTCGGACTGATCTGTTCCCTGTACGAACATTATTCACGACGCCCTTTGCTGCTCTTGCTCATGTATTTGCTTTGTTTGGCCCCTTGTTCCGCACTGTAACCAATCACTATTTGTTGATGTACCATTTCTCAATGTACTCTGTCAATTATTCTTTTGTCTACTATGTACGTACTGTGTACGTTCCCTTGGCCGCAGAAAAATACTTTTCACTGCACATGTGACAATAAATCAAATCAAGCCTGTTCATTCCCTTATTTCCCCTTTCTTTATTTTTGCTGTTATCATTTTGATCTATGGATGCTTAATGGACATGTATCTTTAAGTCGAGCAGGGGGAGCGAGGAATTCAAAGGTTGCACAGAGAACACTGCTAGCTTTGAACAGCAGAACTCAGTCTTTTCTGCACCCGAGAGATCGATGGGACGCGCTTCGATTGGTCAGCTGGTGGCCAATGAATTGGTCGAAATGCCGTATTCTGCCCGGCAACAGGCGGTGATTTGGTCCTGCCTGAGTGGGATACTTTTCAGAGAGCCAGGAGAAGCAGTTGGGAGTCCGGAGCTCAGAGGAAGGCAGCTGCTTTCTCTCGCTCTCTCCCCCCTCGTGTCTTCTCCAGAAAAACTGCAGGGCGGTACGTAGAATCTGCATCAATCTACAGTGAAAACCTCAAACTGAAAACCTATACTGAACCAAGGTGTGCTAGAAACAACCACCTGAAACCAAGTCTCTTATCTTTTTACTTTCATTATTTTACACCCCTCTTCTCTCCTGTGTTTGTCTGTCCTGTGTGTGTCTGTCTGATATTTATTTAGAGGGTGGGACGAGTTGAAGTGCGGGCGTTAGGAATTAGTTAGTAGTTAACCTGCTCTATTTGCTGCATCTTTAATTATAGTTAGTTATAAATAAAATTAATCGTGTTTAAATTTACAAACCTGCTAACTAGTTATTGAGCCACGGGCCAAAGACTTTGGGTGTTCTTCTAAGAATTATTCATTAATTTCAATTGCGTTGCGACTCAGGTAGGGCTGGAATGGATTGTGCACTAGCCCAGCGGGTCGTAATAACCTGTACGTCATCTTTTAGTGGCTCATGAACAAGACACATGGCTCCTTTGGACACCAACACTTCCCAACCTCTTAACGTTTAGGAAATTCTCTGTATTATTTGTTTTTCCTACCAAAGTGGATAACTTCACTTTCATCACGCTATATTTAATCTGCCATGTTTTCGCCCACTCACACAGCTTGTCTAAATCCCCTTTGAAGCTTTCTTGCACCCTCCTCACAACTCGCGTTCCTAGTTTTGCCTCATGGGCAAATGCGGGAATATACGGTTTGCTCCCCCCCCCACCCACTCCTCCCTCCCATCCCCCCCTCCCTCCCCCCTCCCCGGTGAAATCATTGGTATTTGATTGCGAATAGCCACGGTCTCTTACAAACATTGCCCACCATCACCTCCTAACCCGTCAAGGCCTGTACTGCAATGGGCACTTTGACATGCACCATAAAATCAAACATGCCGCCAATCCCGAGCCCAGCAATGAGACACTGAAACAACATTCCCTCCCTCATTCACTCCCAGCGCAGAGTACACGTCACGCATCGAAAGTACTCACTTTATACAACCGATGATGACCTGAGACAGTGGGTAAATGAGCGGTGCCAGGACTTCACTGGGGTAAATGGTGCTCAACATACGACACCAAAGATACAGGCAGTGAACGAACTGCCAGTTATAGACCGACTGGTACGTCTCCTGCGGACAAAGAAATGAACCATATTAGGATAAAGAAATAAGCAAATCTGTAAAAATGCAACATAATTACAATGTAATCTTGTTTCAATCCAAAACGTGGCAAAGAATTCCTCAGAAGGCAACAGCACAAGATTTAACAAGAAAAGCCTTTCATTTCTATAGCACCTTTCTCAACCTCAGTCCCAAAGCACTTTATAACCAATTAAACGTGATCACTGTTATAAAATGTAAGAAACACAGCAGCCAATTTGTACAGCAGCACGGTTCAATTCCCGTACCAGCCTACCCGAACAGGCGCCAGAATGTGGCGACTAGGGGCTTTTCACAGTAACGTCATTGAAGCCTACTCGTGACAATAAACGATTTTCATTTCATTTTCATTTCACAGCAAGCTCCCACAAACAGCAGCGTGATCACAATCAGATAACGGATCGAATCTCGTGAGAAATGGCACTGCTGGATGGTCACTCTGTTCCTGCTGGTTTCTTTATGAAAATACAAGGAGGAAGCTCGGCATTTCAGACCCGATCCTCTGAATAGGTGACTTCAGAAATGCAGAACGCACCGGTTCTCGTAGCCCATCCTCAAAGCACTGGCTCATCAGGGGTGGCTGTCCGTTGTTTATTTAACCAGGAGTTATACACGGTTTTAATCGGTTTGATATTTCCTGGGCACCTGCTGGTCGGTCGGAAACCTCAGAACTTTCCAACTCGCCGGAGACTTTCTTGGAAGGTCCAATTCCCACGGAGTTCCTGCGTTGGGACCTCGAAGCGTGTCTTCAGGGAACGACTGGTCTGGGTCTATCCAAAGACTGGAGGTTCTGGGCCAACATGTTAATGATCCGGAGAGCTGTGGAGTGATCCGGAGCGCTGTGGATTGATCCGGAGCGCCTTGGAATGATCCAGAGCGCCTTGGAATGATCCAGAGCGCCTTGGAATGATCCAGAGCACGATGCCCGAAATGATGGTGGAAGTTGGTAGAAAGATAAATCTTGTTCAGTTTAGGAGGAAACACACTCCTATTCTCCTGCTCCTCTAGTTAAAATTGTTGGAAACGGCCACTTGATGAGTGACATTGACACATTTAGAGTTGGCCGGCATGCTAGCGCAGTGGTTAGCACCGCTGCCTCTGATACGGAGGACCCGGGTTCGAACCCGGCCTCGGGTCACTGTCCGTGTGGAGTTTGCACATTCTCCCCGTGTCTGCGTGGGTCTCACCCCCACAACCCAAAGGTGTGCAGGGTAGGTGGATTGGCCACACTAACTTGCCCCTTAATTGGGAAAAAAAATAATTGGGTACTCTAAATAAAAAATTTTTGTCACTTCTTACAAAGAGTTAGTGCTGATGTGGGAGGAGGGGACACAATCGGACATTGCTTAAGGTAAGCATGGGGGGCGAGGGGGGGGGGGCGCTGGGTAAGAGAGAGGCGCAGGAAAATCACAAATCACTGCCGTTATTTTGCACTGGTTTCTCTCTGAATATTCTGCCCCTCTGCTCAACTCCATCACCTGAAGCCAGCACAAACTGTTATGGGTCAGGGTTTAGAGAACCCCAAAGTGTATCATGGAGTTCACCTGACCCACAACTTTTACTAGATTGTGGTATGGGGAGCACACGGCTCACTCTACAGGTATGGTACAGCAGAAAATGGACCAGTGTTTTTTTAAAACAAAACAATGTTTATTCTATGAACTCGAGTTAACCTTTTTAAAACAAACAGTGAATATCTTAGCAACCAGTAAATCAAATGCAACCCCCAAAGAATACAACACTAAGTAACCTATATGCTGTCCTTTTACACCCAAAAGACTGAACAAACCTTCAAACAGGAACACATTAGGGTTACATTTAATACTGAAACCTTTTTACAATTCTGAGTTCGCCAAATGATCCATAGATAGTCTTTGGATGGCAGAGATCAACAGCAGTGCAGCTCACTGAAAAACACAGGCGCACCCAAGCTCTTCTCAAACTGAAACTAAAAAGCAGAAGTAGAGATCAGCTCCACCCACACTCTGACATCACTCCAGTGACATGAACAGCTCCATTTCGTAAAGGTACGTTTCTTAAACAGCCATTTCTTAAAGGGTACTCTCAAAAGACAAACAAAACTTTTGACATTTAAAAAGGAAATACTCATACTAAAGAAGCAAAGCAAATCTATTACCTTTTTCTTCATTGTCATTGCATTGCGGAGATGGATAGCAAGCTGCCGTATGTAAATGAAGGCGTGCTGGTAGGTAATCTGATTGTCTAACGCGTACATCTCAGTCAAGGTGCGTTGCATGAAGTTAATCAAGGGAAGTACATTTGGTGATGTAAATTTGCAGTTCTTCACGTAGGCTACATACATTTGCTGTGAGAGAGAGGGACAGAGATAGAGAGACCAGGATAAATAAATATCATCTTACATAGAAATCAGCTTTTCCTCAGACTACGCTTTGGGCTCAGGCTTTGCTTGGTTCCTATTCTGACACAGAATCAATGGACCAAAGTGCCTTTTCTGTGCTGTGGGTCTCCAGGACTCAAATACTCCACCTTCCAACAGGCCCACGGGAGTCTGATCTACTCCAATTCCATTGCCCAACTATTAGTCAGTGTTAAAGATTCACAGCTGAATGAAGCCAAACTAAACCGCCTGCGCCACTCACCCACAGCCAGGGCCAACCCACCCTCGCCAGTAATCAACATTTCTAGGGAATGCTGTTGTGCAGACAGGGATGGTAGAACGTTGGCTAATATTCCACTCCAATTCCCTAACTCGGGAGGGTGGGGCAATGAAGCCCACACAGTGCTGACACCCCTTATTTTTAATTCTCTCACAGAATGCGGGCATTGTTGGTGAGTACCACAGTGCCAGTGTCTCCGGTTCGATTCTTGCTTGGGTCACTGTCTGTGCGGAGTCTGCATGTTCTCCGTGTCCGCATGGGTTTCCTCCGGGTGCTCCGGTTTCCTCCCACAAGCCCCGAAAGTCGTGCTTGTTATGTGAATTGGGCATTCTGAATTCTCCCTCAGTGTACCCGAACAGGCAGAGGGGTGTGGCGACGAGGGGCTTTTCACAGTAACTTCATTGCAATGGGGTTTTTTTATATATAAGAGTACCCAATTCATTTTTTCCAATTAAGGGGCAATTTAGCGTGGCCAATCCACCTAGCCTGCACATCTTTGGGTTGTGGGGGCGAGACCCACGCAAACACGGGGAGAACGTGCAAACTCCACACGGTCAGTGACAGAGAGCTGGGATCGAACCTGGGACCTCGGCACCGTGAGGCAGCAATGCTAACCCACTGTGTCACCGTGCTGCCCTCTTCATTGCAATGCTAATGTAAGCCAACGTGTGACAATAATTAAGATCATTACCACCCCTAATTGTCCTCAAGATGGCAGTGGCGCACCATCTCCTTGACCACAGCTGCTTGTGGGTAAAGGAATGGCATGTAGACCAGACCGGGTAAGGACAGCAGATTTCCTTCTCCAAGGGACATGAGTGAACAAGGTGGGTTTTACAACATTCCTGTAGTTAAATGGTCAATATTTTTAATTCCAGATTAAGTTCTGAAGCGGGGGGGGGGGGGGGGGGGGACTTGAAACATTAGCTTTGTTCATTCTTCACAGGTGCTGCCAGGCCGAGTCTGAATTCTTGCAACACTTTGTTTTTATTTCAGATCTCCAGGATCTGCAGTATTTTGCTTTTATTGAATGTAAATTCCCCGGCTGTCATAGTACAATTCAAACTCAGGTCTCCAGGTCCATTGCCCAGGCCACTGGATTCCTCGCCCATTAAAATTACCACAATGTTATTTTTGTTTTGCTTTTAAACTCATTTTTACAGGATGTGGGTGAGGTTGGCAAGGCCAGCATTTATCGCCCATCCCTAATTGCCCTTGAGAAGATGTGTTGGTCAGCTGCCTTCTTGAACCGCGGCAGTCCCGCCTGGTAGGTACACCCACCGTGCTGTTTGGGTGGAAATTCCAGGATTTTGACACATCGACAGTGAAGGAATGGCCAATATATTTCCAAGTAGGGGTGGTGAGTCGTTTGGAGGGGAGCTTCACGGTGGTGGGGTTCCCCATGTGTCTGCCAACCTGACCCTTCTCATTGGTACTGGCCGTGGGTTTGGAAGGTGCTGTCAAAGGAGCCTTGGTGAGTTACTGCAGTGCCTCTGGTAGATAAGGCTGCTACTGTGCATCAGTGGTAGAGGGAGTAGATATTTGTGGAAGAGGTGCCAATCAAGTGGGGCTGCATTCTTTTGGATAATGTTGAGCTTCTTCAGAGTTGTTGGCTCTGAACTCAAGTAGAGAGCATTCCATCACACCTCTTCCAGGTTTTCCGAGGGGCTGGTTTAGCGCAGGGCTAAATCGCTGGCTTTGAAAGCAGACCAAGGCAGGCCAGCAGCACGGTTCAATTCCCGTACCAGCCTCCCCAAACAGGCGCTGGAATGTGGCGACTAGGGGCTTTTCACAGTAACTTCATTTGAAGCCTACTTGTGACAATAAGCGATTTATTTCATTTCATTTTTTCATTTCCATCACACTCCTGACTTGTGCCTTGTAGGTGGCGGACAGGTTTTGGGGAGTCAGGAGGTGAGTTGCTCACCCCAGGTTGAGTCAAATGTACCAAACAGGCTGAAAATTAGGCATTATAGCTTCATTACTCTTTGGATAAACTTTACGCCAGAGAAGTGTCTTTCGCTTACATTTCCACACGAGCTTCAGACAGGTGAACAATGGACCATAACTCCTCGGAGTAGCAATCTGCATGGCTCGGATTCCCACTCTGCGCCCACTTAGCCAGGTGGATTCTCTTCCATGGCGGTCTCGACTGACCTCTGGCTCAGGCCAGGTGAGGTCCAGACAACGTCGGGGTCTAGCGCCCAACCGGCTGAAGGAGGACATATCCCCCTTTTCCCCCTAGTTGTCATGAGGCAGATAATATTAATCGCTGGCTTTGAAAGCAGACCAAGGCAGGCCAGCAGCACGGTTCAATTCCCGTACCAGCCTCCCCGAACAGGCGCCGGAATGTGGCGACTAGGGGCTTTTCACAGTAACTTCATTTGAAGCCTACTTGTGACAATAAGCGATTTTCATTTCATTGCATTTTTTCATTGAGATTGATAGGCCGGGGGTGGGAAGGTAAGTGCATGAAGTAAATGAATAGGATTTGGGGGCAGGGATGGGAATCGGTGGGTGGGTGGGGGGTTTTGTTCTGGGGAAGTGGAGGATTGCAGGTTGGGCCGGGGAGGAGAGGTGGGGGTGGGTTAGGGGCTACCTGGTCAGGCCGGTGGAAGTCCCCGGGGGGGGGATGACTTTTTTTTACATCCACCTTTTTACATCCATGCGCCATCACCATTTCTTCACACTGACGTGCAGACGATGTGCCTTCGCATGGCGAACTGCAGACAAAACCAATCAATGCAGCAGCGCATATTTACCAGTCTGCACCCAACAAGAGCGCATTTTCTGGTGAAAAAACATCAGTTTTGATGCATTTTTATATACACTCTAATTACCTTCAGCACGAGATTCAGATACACGTCTTGCTTGTGTCTGCATATCTTGTTAAGAATTAGGAATGCTAGAACTCGCACCGTCTCCTCTCCCGTGCTCCACTGGTTTATTGCTTGCTGAGGGGGTGGGGCACAAAGACAAGATTTAGACAAAGTAGTGAGAAGCCATCAGCTGCAAAAAATAATAAAACATATTCCTAGCCGCATGGATCAAAATCGGTGCAAACATAGATTTTTTTTGTGTAAAGATATTCAGGGATTTTCGCCAAGGATAACGGTTAACAGGCAGCACGGTGGCACAGTGGTTAGCACGGCTGCCTCACGGCGCCGGGGTCCCAGGTTCGATCCCGGCTCTGGGTCACTGTCCATGTGGAGTTTGCACATTCTCCCCGTGTCTGCGTGGGTTTCACCCCCACAACCCCAAGATGTGCAGGTGGATTGGCCACGCTAAATTGCCCCTTTATTGGAATAACAAAATGAATTGGGTACTCTAAATTTATGGTTAACGTTCTAGCCTCATACTTCGAGGGAATCTTGTCCACAAATTCCAGACTGGAAATCTACAATCTTTATCTTCCAAAAGAAGTAATGATAATAATAATCTTTATTAGTGTCACAAGTAGGCTTACATTAACACGGCAATGAAGTTAGTGTGAAAAGCCCCTCGTTGCCACATCCCGCCGCCTGTTCAGGTACACTGAGGGAATATTCAGAATGTCCAATTCACCTAACAAGTAAGTCTTTCAGGACATGTGGGAGGAAACCGGAGCACCCGGAGGAAACCCCCGCAGACACAGGGAGAACGTGCAGACTCCGCACTGACAGTGACCCAAGCCGGAATCGAACCTGGGACCCTGGCGCTGTGAAGCAAGAGTGCTAACCACTGTGCTGCCCTATAATTGTGGGAATACCAAGAGATACCACCAGTGGTAGCATTATTGCATTCAAATGCACAGTAGGTTATCGGCTACTTCAAATCAGTGTGAAAATTGCGACAGATGTACCAAGCGACGATGTGCCGGACCATTCACATCAGGATACTTTAACAAACTGGCGAGAGTGGCCACTGCTGCTTGCTGCTGAGATGTCTTTGTCCACAGTTACCTTGATCGATGAGCAAAATCCATCTGAGGAAACCTAGCTGAAAACTGAAGGAAGGAGTTTTAAAATTCGGACCCCCATATTGGTGATGGATCGACCTGCATCTGTAGGTTAAAGAAGGGTCACCTCTGGATAGCACCTTAAAGCAACAAGAGGCACTATCACAGACGGACGACAAAGGCTTAACTCTTCACCGCTTGTATTCTGCCAGGTAGTCCATCCAACAGGGACGTTACTGGCAGGTTGGAGACAAGTGCATCAAGGCAGTATTCTCCCAAAGATCATGGGTGACACGGTAGCACAGTGGTTAGCACTGTTGCTTCACAGCTCCAGGGTCCCGGGTTCGATTCCCGGCTTGGGTCACTGTCTGTGCGGAGTCTGCACGTTCTCTCTATGCCTGCGTGGGTTTCCTCTGGGCGCTCCGGTTTCCTCCCACAAATCCCGAAAGACGTGCTGGTTAGGTGAATTGGACATTCTGAATTCTCCCTCCGTGTACCCGAACAGGCGCCGGAATGTGGCGACGAGGGGCTTTTCACAGTAACTTCATTGCCGTGTTAATGTAAGCCTACTTGTGACACTAATAAAGATTATATTATTATAATGCAAACTAATAAAGTAGAGAGGTAATTACTCAGGGAGAGGCACTCTGAATTTAGTATTTAATCCTTTCACCGCAGAGAAGCCTGTGCACTGATGCACCCTGGCAGATAGAAATTTTCCAATCCATCAGATATCCTCATTAAGCACAACATATCACCATGAATTTCAAAACACTCTGTGCACGAGAACATTAGTAGCATTCAGATGACTGCCCCCATTAACTGGTTACAACGGAATTAAAAGATATCACTGCCTACACCATTTATGTGTCACAACACTGTTTTTAATGATTATTATAATTTGTTTGAGCCGGGCTGGCTGAGGAGGCAGTATACAGGAATAGTGGGACGGGCAGGAAACATTGTGCCCCGGGTAAACCGGCATATTTGCCATTAGTCCGTGATGGTGGGTGGAGAGCCCACAGGCCAGAGAACTCTGAACCTCCTGATTGGAGGAGGGGGTCACAGGGGAACCCAGACAGGTTACACAACAATTTACATTTATGCAGCACCTTTTCCAGAATGGAATGTCCACGGGAGCATGGGTGCGAGTCAAGTGGCCACACTCTTGGGAAATGGGATCAATCTTTCCTCTTGGGAGTTTCCAGTACAAATGCCAAGACTTCCTGAGCCGACTGTAGCTTGACGCGAGTGCAGAATAATCTCTCTCTCTCTCCCTCCATTCTAATCCAATGGCTCTAAAGACAAATGCTCTTGCATCAATAGGACAAGTCCATTTCTCGTTCTATGATCTTCAGTGGGAATGCCAACTGAAGGGTACATCATGAGGCCTTTAGCGCCATTGGCCTGCACCCATTGGGCTTCAGATGACCCAGTCACAATTCAGAGAATTCGGAGTTGAGGGGGGGATGGCGTAAGCTTCAGAGAATTCGGAGTGGAGGGGGGCTTCATTGGATCAATTTGGAGAAATTTAATCACCAGTTCTTCAGGAAAAAAGGGAAGTGCGTGGGCCCATTATGTCGTGCGATCTCCTTGTCCATCTATTATTATGCACTTGACTTGGATAGTAAAAGGGGGTGAACTGGAATGGCCTACAGGATACATATCCTCCTGGTTCCCAGGAACAACTGTGAGGAAAGAAAACACGGCTCCTTCTGACTGCACACAGGAATAGGGATAGAGCGAAAAGGAGCGAGCATCACCAATCAGCACTCTCCTGGAATCCACGGCTCAATCAAGAGCTGGACTCCCGAAACGCACGCCGGGGAATTAAGTAACTTGACCAGGGAAGAAAATAATGTCCAAAATATTCAGTCAGACATTTAATACGGTACCATAGTACGGGAAAGTAGCTGTGGAGGAACTGGTAAAAGGTTGGAAAATTCAATTCTCTTGCTTTGTGAAGACGATTGTTAGGAATTCAACATAAAATTAGGATTTTAATGAAAGCACCAGATACCCCGAAACAAAAAAGACCATTTCTAGAGCAGACATCCTAACAACAAATCAGTGAAAAACAAATGGACCAAATAAACAGGGCTGAGGGGATGTGACATATCAGTGCTGAGGAGCAATCTTACACCGGAAACATCAGCCTATCTTTTCCAGGTGCTGATGTACACTTCCATTTGTCCACTTTATGTTCAACAGTGCGTTAACCCATGGGGGCCCGCCCGTCTGTTAAAGACCCCAATCAACATTCCCTTGATTCGCCCTCCTTTACGGAATACCGCAAAGCCTTCACGGATTTTTCTTCTTTTTAAAAAGTGTGCAAAACTTCAATGATTTTCCCTGCGAAACGGGATCACGCTCGGCTTACCTTCAGGAGCAGGCGGCTGTGCTTTGGGAAACACAGGTAGTAAGGTATCAAATGAAGGACGTGCCGCAGGACCGCACTAACCACCGACGTTTCCGTCAAACCCGACAACAGCTGAAAAAGGGGAGAAAACTTGTTTGCGTTTCGTCTGAATGTTCTGTGCAAACGTTACGAGGAACTGGTCGTGAAGATGCGTGTGAAAAGTAGGCCAGCTGTGACTAAGGCTGCGTGTGGAAACCAAATCAGCCAGAGCAGTGGAACGGGAGGGAACACTTACTGCGTGGAGCTTGGGGTTGACCCACTCGTTCATTGTGCCGCAGTTTAATTTGTTCAAATACCCAAAACTGTTTAGCTTTCTCATCTGCTGCCCTACGCAATAGGTCAGTTTAATAATTGATCCATGCGATTGGTGCGATCTGCTGATCTCTGATGAGTTGTGGCGGTCAAGAGAGCCAATTCAAATTTATTAACCGCCGCACTCGAGCAATTCCCGGTGGAGGAGAATTTAAAATCCTAAAAATTTCGAACCCATGCTCACCTTGTGGTTTTAACGGAGGTGGCCAGCCAATCCCCTCTCAGCCGGTGGGACAGTCACTAAAGGTTTTTCATGGGAGCCAAGTACCTCTGTGTATCAACATCGCTTCTGCTTTTAACCGATGGCAGCTGGGTTTCCCTAGCCTCGGGAAACCCAGGGGGGTTAACAGGAGGCAGGAAGAGCTGAGTCCCATCGGGCAAGCAATTTTGCAGCACTGCTTGTGGGCCAAGAGGAAAAGAAATTATTCCTCCTGGCCCAACAAGCGAGTCTGTAAAAAACGTCAAATATTGAACTTCCCCGTCCCACCTTTATTCCTTGACCAACATATTTTCCCTCCAGATGCCTTCTCCCAAGAAATCCGCCCCCTGCCAGCTCCACTATTTCGGCCTTCTGCGGCAGCCTTCCCCACCCAACAGGCGGACTTCAAATCAGGTTGGAGTAACCTGGGCAAGAAAACTTGAAAGATGTCTGCAGGACATTCGGGAAAGCCGTACTGCAAGTTTCCAGTTTGTAACTCGTCAGCTTCCACTGTAATTATCGAGAGCTTCAGCTCCCGTTAACGACCTTTTCTTTCAGTGACACATTTTACCTCAACGGAGGAGAAACCTCCGGAACCAACAGGTTTCTGACAAAACACAGCTTGAAAAGAGGGAATGCTTCTCGAATGGGAAGGATGCGATTGCACTAGAGAGGGTGCAGAGGAGATTCACCAGGATGTCACCTGGGACTGGGGCCTGTTTAGTTTCTGCAGAGAAGAGTGGTCAGGCTGGGGCTGTTCTTCGGAGAGCAGAGGAGGTGGAGGAGGACCTGAGTGAGGACAAATTGAGGGACACAGATAGGGTAGACAAGAAGAAGCCTTTTCCCTGAGTGGAGGGTCAATAGCCCGGATACATAGATTTGCAGAAAATTTAGGGGGGATTTAAGGAAAAATATTTTGGTGCAGAGGGTGGTGGGAATCCGGAACTCTGCTTGAATAAAGGGGGGGGGGGGAATCCCTCAACATTAAAGAAACATTTAGATGAGCACCTCAAACACCATCGGGCTGGAAAATGGATTTGATAGTTGCTTGGCGGCCGAGAACACGATGGACCAAAGAGCCTCTCTTTCTGTACAGTAAACACTCAAATAAAATTTTAAAATGTACAATCCCAAATTCATTTTCTTCACATACCTGAACAAGGCCAGCCAAGTACGTATTTATATCCGGTCGCACCTTTGGCCATCGATGGCTACTGGAAGGCAGCAATAACCTGGGAAACAGACAAGAAGCCCTTTTTAGGGGTAACACGACATTTACACCGATCGCACAGCCGCTTGGTCAACAGCTGAAGCTGCAAGTAATGGTGTATCAAACACAATGGCTAACGTGTACAGGCACACTCCCTCTGCCCCAAGCCCCCGCCACCCAAAATCGCCACACACGGTATACTAAGTTTCAGGTTGCTACCCTTTGGTGGTGTTGTAGTTCCTCTTCATCATTCAACGCACGCACAAAAATTGACGACTACCCAAATCACATCACAATGGTCACCCTACAGATGCTTTCATATTGTCCGATTGTTTCCTTTCTGTCCAGGGAGACGGACTTCCTGATGCCACTTTGAGTTTTAAATTTGGGTGGGGGATGGCGCTGGAAATCCCGAGATCCACGTGGGTGCTCAATTAAATTTATTTCCCGAAATCCACTCCATAAAATGTTTTCTGTGTCGCAGCGATGCTGTGAAGTCTCAGTGTGGAGACACATAACGTCCAGTCAACGGAGGGAGGCCTTACGTGTCTTCCAATAGCTGCTCCCGTGTAACGCAGCAAGAACTCCGGAACGTTCACTTCCCCCGGCAGTCACGTGAGCTTCACTAGTGCCCGACGGACGGAGATTTGGTTTCCTTTACTGTGTCGACTCTTGGGAATGCAAGCACCGCTGGCTTTGGCCAGCATTTTATCGCCAATTCCAAAATGCCTTTGAGAAGGTGGCGGTGAAGCCGCCTTGTCAAACGTCCGATAGTCTACGTGATGTAGGCAAACCCACTGCGCTGTTAGGTAGCAGGTTCCAAGATTTTGATCACCGACGTTGGAGGAATGGCGAGATGTTTCCGAGTCAGGATGGCGCGCGACTTGACGGGGAACTTGCTGGGGACGATGTCCCTATGCATCTGTGGGGTTTGCCCTTTGAAGCACTAACGGCTACAGTTTGGGAGGTGTTGCTGAAGTAACTTTGGTGAGCAGTCAATTGTTCAATCAATGATTCATCGAGGCTCTTACAACATATATTTCAGGCCTTCATAGGAATTATATTTATTGTATTTTAGTCTGATAAAAATCAATCCTGGTTTCTGCTACAGAGAGCTCCTGACAGACTGTGATTCCCGTAATGTTGATCCAGAACCGATACAGTCAATGTGCCAATGTCATATCCAGTGACGCTGGAATTCCAGCCCCCTTGGTACCATTCACTATCCAAGCAGGACGCACAAACACAGTCAATTGTGGCCTTTGCATGGTGGGCACCAATCAGAACAGGACCATAGGAGGAGTCGGCCATTTGGTCCCTCGAGCCCACTCTGCTGTCCAACTGGATCATGGCTGATTTTCTACCTCCACGTCACTTTCCTGCAATATCCCCTTGATGGAGATCTATCAATCTCCGAGGTGAACACACTCAATGGCCCTCTGGGGTAGAGGAATCCAAATACTCACCACCCTCCGACTGAAGAAAAAGCCTCCTCATCCTAGTCGAAAACGGCCGACCCATTATTCTGAGATGGCGTCACCTGGTTCTTGACCCCCTCCCCCCCCAATCGCCCCACCCCGCCCCAGCCTGAGGAAACATCCTTCCAGCATCTACGCTGTAAGAGTTTGTTAATTCTGCTAAACGCTGGAGAACACCACGCCCAGTCCTCCGCAAACTCTCCTCGCAGGATAATTGTTTCACATCCACCTGACTCGTTAGAACGGAAGAAAGGGAGAGGTGTGTTGGATATTATGGGCCGGTTTAGCTCAGTGGGCTAGACAGCTGGCTTGTAATGAGGAACAATGCCAGCAGCGCGGATTCAATTTCCGTACCGGCCTCCCCGAACAGGCGTCGGAATGTGGCGATTAGGGGCCTTTCACAGTAACTTCATACTTGTAACAATAAAAGATTATTATTCTGTAGCTGGGAGATATTGCGACAAGATGTGGCAACCTTAAGAACAAGAGAGAAATATGGGATATGGAGGGGAAAAAGGGTTTAAGACGGGTGATAAAGGCCGCAGTCTAAAGCTATTCAACGTTTTGTTGTCCCTCGTTTCAGATTCCAGCATTCGCAGTATTTTGCTTATCGTACAATAAACGGCGATGGGGGGGAGAAGAGAGAGAGAGAGAGAGAGAGATGTCCAAGACATAACTGAACGCAAAAAGCAAAAAAGAGAGACGAGGACGTCCTCCAGCCTCGCTGCCCGCTGTTGGGTGGCTGAAGGGGAGAAAAGTGGGCCTGAAATTCAAACAATAATCCAGGAGTGGTTGCCTTGAAACAATGATCCGGGTTGCTGCCTTTAAGGAGACTTGCAGAAAAAAGGAACGAGAGATTATCTCAATCTGGTACGCACAAAGAGAAAGTACATCGTGGATCAATAACAAAGGCCGACAAATCCCCTGGCCGTTATGATTAACATTTATAGGAAATACGACTGCGCCTCAATATTATAAATGGAGTTTAATACTTACTTTTTCCGGTCTCCCCTGGTTTTAATTGTAGGAGTTTCTGCAGGGCTAAGAAGAGATCTCGGATGCAGAACGACACCAGGCTGTTGAAGACTGCAAAAGAAGATGGGACACTCAAGTTATTTCCTTGGAGAGAACACTGCCAATTTTAGTTTTACTGGGAGTCCCAGTTCTTTAACCAAGGGCCTGAACAGCCTTTCGTTCGCAGGTCCATCGAGTGGATTTATCTGTCGTGTAAATCTTTGGGAGGAGAAAAATATTTTTCAAATATATCGTTCTGCCACACCACACAATCGTGCAAAAAGGCTTTTCTCGTTCTGCAGGTTCTTTTATGTTTTGTGTTCTCGAATACCTCTCCAGCTTCCCGTCTATAATAATCTATTTGTGCATCACCGATTCGCAAGCAGACGTGCATTGATTGAAATGAATATTTGAGCAATAATCTTTGGCAGTGCAGTCGAAACTGGCGCCGAGTTCTCACAAGAGGGATCAGAACGAGCAACGTCCAGTTGATGAAAATCAGATTGTTTGGAATAGGTAATCCAGACAAATTGCTATTCGAGATCAAGAAATGACATTTGAGGGCAGCACAGTGGCGCAGTGGGTTAGCCCTGCTGCCTCACGGCGCCGAGGTCCCAGGTTCGATCCCGGCTCTGGGTCACTGTCCGTGTGGAGTTTGCACATTCTCCCCGTGTCTGCGTGGGTTTCGCCCTCACAACCCAAAGATGTGCTGGCTAGGTGGATTGGCCACGCTAAATTGCCCCTTAATGGGATAAAATTAATTGGATACTCTAAATTTAAAAAAAAAGACATTTGCCCGATCGCACAAGACAATTTCTAGAACTGACAGCTGGTCCACACAGTACTAGTTTCCAGTCTGAAGCCACCCCTGCGTTCTCTCGCTCTCTCTAAACTCAGCAAAGACCGTCTCTGTAACCGTCCCCCCCAACGTTTGTTCCACGCTTCTTTCTAACAGGAATGCACAGTAGTAGTCAGGACCAGCGGTTTGGTGACAGCTAAGTCACAGGGAACGCAGGGTGTAGAGTTTTGCATTTCATTTATCGCAAAACGGTTAATACGTCGCGGCAAAATATTCACGGCCATCTATCCCATGTTTCTCCATTATGCTTCCACTCAGCACTGAAATTTGTTCTCCTGTTAACTCATTCTGCTATCTTACCTCAAAGCCGCCATCATCACTTCTTCAACCCTCAATGCGACCATTTGTCAATCTCTCCTTGGCTCCGAACCATCCCTCACCATCCATTCTGCCCCAACCCCCTCTCCAACTATATAATTCATCACATTTCCATTTCTCTTCAGTTCAGTTCTGTGGAAGAGTTGCACCAACTCAAAACGTTAACTCGTTTTCTCTCTCCATAGACATTGCCCGACCCGCTGAGTTTATCCGGCACTTCCTGTTTTTAATTCATGATTTAGTGTTTGGCGCGGAGATAGTACCACCATGGGACACGCAAGGCGCTATTCTCTCCCCCCCCCCCCCCCCCCCCCCCCACGCCGGGTGGGAGAATCGCTGGGGCGGCGCGCGAATCACGCCACGCCGTCCCGACCCCTGGACGCGTTTCTCCCCCCCCCCGGAAACCAGCGGCGCGCGCTTTGCGCGTGGCCGCTCGGAGAACCGGTGAGCGGCAATTCTCTGGCCCGGGTGGGCCGAGCGGCCGCTACGATACGTCAGGTTCCCGACGGCGCCAACAACCCCTGGTCGCTGCCGGCGGGACCTCTGCGGGAACGCTGGGGGAGCAGCCTGTGGTGGAGGGAGGGGGCTCCTTCACCAGGGTGGCCTCCGATGGGGTCTGGCCCGCGATTGAGGCCCACCGATCGGCGGGCTGGCCTCTCCCCCACGGGCCTACCTCCTTCCGCGCGCGGCCCCAACACCGGCTCCATGTTGGTGAGGGGCCGGCGTGCGTAAGACGTTCCCCGCCAATGCGCAGGATTGGGCTGCCCCGACTGCGCATGCGCAGGTTGGCACGGCGCCCATTTGGTGCCACGTAAGGACGCTGGAGCGGCGCGAACCACTCCAGCGCCGTGCTGGCCCCCTGTGGGGACCAGAATAGGTCGTAAAGGACTCAAAAATTCAGCATGAATTGTTGGGGATTTATCCTCAGGAGCAGGGAACATTTTCAGAGAAAGAGGATTTTGTCATTCAGCGCTATCGCAGTGCGACGTAGGTCACCCGCCTCAATATCCCAGCTCTGTGTTATGTCTTAACACATGCAAATAGAGCAAATGGGAGCGATTCAAATGGAACAGAATTCAAGGAGAGGATTGTCAATTACTTTACCAATAATTAAAAGACAATATGGGACCAAGAATCAGAGAAGGCAGAACGGCAAGAATATACAAGAAGTTGAACGGAGGTTTGATGCGGTTCAGTCACACACCAACCCAATTTGGACACGCTACGTCGTTCCTTCAACATTGCTTTGTTAGAACATTGGCAATGCCCAGCGGCACTGCAGGTGCACCTTCACCCCACGGACTAGAGCTGTTCAAAACGGTGGCCCACCACCTTGTCATGGGTTACAAGGACTGGGCAATAAATGCTGACCATGCCAGCTCTGCCCACACCTTAAGACGGAATAAACAAACACAACAAATGATACCTTGGCAATCTCAAGTCAGAGAAGCTACACGAGGGTTATTGCAGGAAGGGAACAATCCTCACATTAGTACATTAGGTTGTTCGGAGGTAGAGTCAGGGTATTGCATCTGTACAGATATTTTTTTAATTAGTTCATGGGATGTGGAGGTCATTGCTAATTACAACATTCATTACTGACCCCAGGATGCCTTGAAGTGGTGGTGGAGGGCCTTCCCCTTGGATCACTGCACTCCCCATAGTGGTGGTACTTAGATGGAGGAAGCCAGGGTACTGTCCCAACAATGATGGTGCTCAACGTATATCCAAGTCAAGGTGCTACATGGTTTCTCGTGACAATGTTTCTTCTATAAAACTATAAGCCTTCTGGAGAAGTATGGGAAGATAGGAAAACTGCCAATGTACACCCCATTCAAAAAAGAGAGGCAAAGAGTGGGTAAGTATAGGCCGATTAGCCTAATATCTATTGTTGGGAAAATGTTGGAATCAATTAAGGGATAGCAGCATATTTGGAATGTCAATCGCATCAAGCAGAGTCAGCATGGCTTCACGAAAGGGAAATAGTGTCTGACTAATTTAGATTTTTTTCGAGGAAGCCTCAACCACAGTGGATAGAGGGGAACCAGTAGATGTGCTGTATTCGGACTTCCAGAAGACATTAGACAAGGCACCTCACAGAAGGTTTAGTTTTGTACAGTTCTAGCACAAAGCATCGCGTAGACAAGAAGGGCCGAATGTCCTCAATCCATGTTGAACTTCAATGGGTCTACGGCAAACTGAATTATTTAAATAAAGAGAAATGCTGGAAGGACGAGAGAGTAATTCATTTGGAAAAAATGTCCTAAATAACCTGCCAACATGCATTTTTAAGGATCAAACAGGTCTAAAGGACCAAATGGTGACAACAGATATGGGGAAGGACATGTTTTCTTCAAGTTCAACATTTATTGTTGCAAATATGCCTCTGCAATACTGCCTTGTGAAAAGCTAACTAACCTGTGCTTCCTGTAAACGGAGTCCCTCGGACTTATGACCTCAAAAGATTGTTTTGAATCTTCGGTCTCTGGTTTTATCCGATTGTTACAAATCAGACCAAAAATCAATTGAATAGGAGTTGGCTTTAATTCCACGCGAGCTAGCATAAGGAAGTGTAAACAAGCCAGTAGTGACCTCAATAAAGCCTGAAAGTTAGACGTGCAGGATAAGAACCTATGATTTAGGTGGAGTGTGTATCTATATTACTGGCATAATTAGATATTGATATTCCACCCTTATTCACATCGATTGGAAAGGGGAGCGAAGCATAAACTGCTTCTCTCATCTTTAATCTTCAGGGTCTGGGTCAAATTTCACTTTGCAAGTTATATATAGATTTAATGGATGTCAGTTTAAAAATTAAAGGACATAAAATGCAACGCAAAGTGCTTAACACTAAATCTGTAATCACCTTTATATTAACTAAACAACTTAATATGGTGCTTACAGCAATAGCTGCATGGAGATGTCCCCATTGTTGGTCTCCTTGCAACCACATCCCCCCAAACAATAAAAAAACAAGCTGTTGCTCTCCAACGCCACCATTTAGCATCTGAGAGAAAATGCCTGCAGACCCATCGGTGTACGGTGAGATATTTGTCAGGTGGACAGCTGCTGGCTCCGGGGGGGGGGGGTCTGGTAAGTTATATACCTCAATAAAAATCACCATACACATTTTTTTCTTTTTAAAAATGTTTATATTAAGGATTTTTCATGTTATGCAAAACAAAGGTAGTCGTGAACATACATCACAAACAAAAATATATACACATCGGTTGTCTTTCGTTATTTACAACGGTTGCAGCTTTTTGCGTTCTCCGGTAGGTGCTTACTTCCAGCCGGGTCCCCAACCTTCCTCTCCCCCTTTTCTTGCTGACCCTCCTCCCCTTCTATTCATCTAGCATGCCCTCTTCCCTCTCCAGTTCTTATATCTTGCTCCTGTTCAGTTGGCGTGACGCCGTGTATTTTGTTATCTGCCGAGCATTGTTGGGCTCCATGCTTCTTTGTTTCCCGCCCCCCTCCCTTTCGTTTGCGTTCATTGTTGCGTCATGGCTTTCAACTCCCTCTGGCTTACTGGCTGTTGACTGCAAACAAGGTCTTGGAAGAACTGGGTGAATGGCTTCCACTAAACGGATGGGCAATTTAATTTTCTCCATCTGGAGAAATTCCGATAGGTCAGACAGCCAGTCTGCAGCTTTGGGTGGTGCTGCTGACCGCCACCCGAGCAGGATTCTCCGGCGGGCGATTAGGGAGGCAAACGCAAGGGTGTCGGCCCAACTCCCCATGAGGAAATCTGGCTGCTCCGATACCCCGAAGACTGACATTCTCGGGCAAGACTCCACCCTCACTTTGGACATTACCTCAAAGAAGGCTGTCCAGAATCCGACAAGTCTGGGGCAAGACCAGAACATGTGGGAGTGGTTGGCACCTCCTTGGCACCGTTCGCATTTATCCTCCGCCTCTGGGAAGAACCTGTTCATTCGTGTTCTAGTTAAGTGAGCTTTTTAACACTTTCTGCTGCATTAGGCTTAGCCTCGCACAAGTGGAAGTGAAGCTGACCCAAAGCAGTGCTTCACTCCAGAGTCCCCTCCCCACCCTATTTCAAACCCTAGGTGCTCCTCCCATTTTTCTCGTCTCGTCCAGTTGTGTGCTTGCCTTTCCTATTCGTCGCCCGCCCATACAGGTCACCACAGTTCACCCTCCCTAAAATTTCCATGTCCAGTAAGTAGGTAGTCTAACGACTGTCGCGGCGATCATGGGTATGTCCTTGATTCCCTATGCAAGACATTTTGACCTGCATACATCTTAGTTCATTTCCCCGTCAACTGGAACTTCTCGGTTTGTTCCTCAATTGTTGTCAGTCTGATGTATGTGTAGAAGTCCCACACAAAAACTCAATTTTTCTAATGAGTTGAAGTCGGCCTTGGGGGATGTTGATCGGGAAGGATCTGAACAGGAAGAGGAACCTGGGCAGTACGTTCATCCTGATCGTCTGGTTCTAATTGTGGATCCCTGTCCAGCCATGAGCGATTTGGATCCCCAGGTAGCCGAACTTGTAGTCGGGCCTGTTTAAATGGCAGTCCCTCCAGCTCTGCCCCTCCCCCTTGTGGGTTCACCGGGAAGATCTCACTTTTGCCCAGGTAGAGTTTGTAGCCCGAGAAGGCTTCCTTCCATGCCGCTTTGTGGGTCTGAGATGTAGAGGAGCAGGCCATCCTCACAGAGCGAGACTCTGGGCTCTCTTGTCTCCTCTCCGGATCCCCTTCCAGTTCTTTGCCGCCCTGAGCGCGATTGCTAGTGGTTCGATCGGTAGAGCGAACAGCAGCGGGGACAACGGGCATCCCTGCCTTGTGTCTCTGTGCAGGTGGAAGTACTTCGAGCTGGTGGTATTTGTCCGTACGCTCAGTGTGGGAGTGCTAAACAGGAGCTTCACCCAGGCGGTGAACCCTGCTCCAAGCTCGAACTGCTCCAGGGCCTCTATGAGGTACTTCCATTCGACTCTCTGTCGAAGGCCTTTTCTAGGCCCAGGTATTCTCTCCCCGGAAGGGGTCATGATCACGTTCAGCAGGCGACTGCTGTTCGATGTTGGCGGTCTACCTTGACTAAGCCGGTTTGGTCTTCTGCTACCACCTCTGGTACGCAGTCCTCCAGTCTCCTGGTTGGGATCTTGGCCAGTATTTCTGAGTCTACATTGGGTCTGTAGGAAGCGCATCCGGTTGGGTCTTCGCCTTTCGTGGGTATCAGCGAGATTGAGATTTGTACTAGTGTAGGTGGCAGGTTGCCCCACGCCAGCGAGTCTGTGAACATCTCCCTCAGGTGCGGGGCCAGTGCCGTCGCAAATGTTTTTTGTAGAAGTCCACTGGGAATTCTTCTGGTCCCGGCCTTCCCTGCCTCGAGTTGGTGCTCTCCATGACTTCTCCCAGTTCTAATGGTGCTTCCAGCCACTGTTTTCTATCTTCCCCAACAACTGGCATGTCCAATCCATTGAGGAACTGCTTCATCCCAACGTCCCCTACTGGGGGCTCGAAGGTGTACAGCCCCTGGTAGAAGGGAAGCTATCCCATCCCACCAGATTACCCAGCATTTAGACCACAGTCGTTGGGGCTCCTGCCGTCGGTCCCCTCCAGCAGACCCACAATCCGTAGGTTTGGGCACCTCAATCGGTTTTCCTGATCCTCAATCCTTCCTCTCAGGCTGCCCTGCGTCGCAACCAACGTTGATATTTCCTTTTCCAGGACGGCGATCCGATTGCTTTTGTCTGTTGTGGCCTCTTCCAAGGTGCTTTCCTGGTCTCCCAATCGCCTCTCCGCCTTGTCTAGAGGGAGGCTGGACATCGGTTATCGTCTCCTCGCTTGTGTTCTCTCAGTTCCCTGGAGAGAAACAACCTCCAACCATCCCCTGGTGAGGGGGGGCGGTGGACCTCCTTGCACGGTGGGCTAGTCCTTCTCACTTTGGCAAGGCCCGAGTTTCATCGCCTCTTGTATCTGCCGGCTTAGCCATTTGCTTCCCCTGGCTTTTTCCACCTCTTGTTTCTACACGGCCTCTGGAGAGGCTGTTGTTCGACATCTCCCTTCGTGCTGATGTGGGTTGACGTGAGGGGATATTTTTTCCTTCGTATTAGCGGCTATTTCGGGTGAAAGAGCCTATTTGTGGGTTCGTAGGAGGAGAGCCACCTGATGTGCAGCTACTCAGTACATTCCTGTCACCGGAAACCATACAGATTTCCACATGTAACTGGGAGCACGCGGGTGTAATAAAGGTTTATAAAATCCAGGGTGCACCGCAAGTCAGTCAGCATCTTCTTCCCTTTTAGTTACTGGCTTTGAAAGTCTTTATTTCTATGCTTTGTTTCTGGCATGCAATTCACACATTTCAGCTTTTGTAAGTCAAGAGCGGGAAACAAAAGCGAGCACGGTCGTGCATTTATACAGCACCGCTCACAGGCTTGTGACATCCCATAGCGCCTTATAGCCAATGCAATACTTGGAGATGGATTCACTGCAACGTAGGTTACACTATAGGGTCGAAAGTAAAAACGAGTGCAAGCAGCGACCCGGGTCAAAGAACTCTGGGCCGGACAGATCCGGCAGATTGGCGGACAGTTGAACGAAACCTCGCTCCCTTCGCCCCTTCTTATTCTAGCCAACGGGCTGGCAAAAACGACTATTTCTGGACGGAGAGGAATGAGCAGCAAAGCCAGAATACAAAAAGGGCAAGGACCGTGAGCAGGCTCCAGGTCACATGCATCGCTAAACTATGCCCCTTTTCCAAATGGTACTCAACTGCTTCGGTGAAGGGCAATGTAGTTCAGCTCCATTTTGGTAATGACTACGGATTTGTGAAGCAGGTAAGTGCCACCCAGTTGGTAATATCTGATTAGGCAGCTGGAATGATTTTTCATCAATTCTAGAAACAGAGCGAAGGAATCCATTTTCACCCATGCGAGCGTCTATACGACTTCACGTCGGTTTCTAGGTTCTCCACACTGTTTTGTTTTAAATTGCGGCGTTTAACTCGTACAAAAGTCTCATAAAATAGTTTTTCTTCACAGAAGAGAGGAAAATAAAAATTCCTACACTGATGCATGTAACATGCACTGGGATTACATCTATGTCGATGTATTCAGCAATATTGGGAGTCATGTCTATTAAGTATCGAATCTGTAAATGTTTAGATACATGCAGGTTCGAGATTTTGCCAGAAAGGATATACAGAGCTTCCCGGTGGAGCCTGCCTCCACATTGCTGGAGGAGGTGCTGACGACAGGGGGACTGGAGAAGGGGGTAGTGTCAGTGGTTTACGGAGCTATTTTGGAAGAGGAGAATGCACCACTGGAAGGGATCAAAGCAAAGTGGGAGGAAGAGTTGGGACAGGATATGGAGGAGGGGTTCTACAATTCATGGGCATTATTCATTATGCACTTTCAAAAACTGGATAACATCGAATATTAGTTGGGGCCCTTGGGTGGGAGGGTTGGGGGAGGGGGGCTGTGTGTGTTAATGGCGACTATGGGTGATCCCTGATTCTTTTTTGTCATTTGTTTGTGTGAACATGCGGGCTAATGTTTGTGGTTTGGTGGGAGGATGGAATTGTTGTTATTGATATGGGGATTGACATATTTGTTACTGATTATTGTTTATTGTTGGTGCAAACTTGGGAGAAAATGTGAAAAAGGAGAATAAAAATGTTTTAAAAGTATCGGATATGAAACATAACCTTGCGTAGGGCAAACAACTTCCCTTTAAGGGCAGCACGGTAGCATAGTAGTTAGCACAATTGCTTCACAGCTCCAGGGTCCCAGGTTTGATTCCCGGCTGGGTCACTGTCTGTGCGGAGTCTGCACGTTCTCCCCGTGTCTGTGTGGGTTTCCTCCGGGTACTCCGGTTTCCTCCCACAGTCCAAAGATGTGCAGGTTAGGTGTATTGGCCATGATAAATTGACCTTAGTGTCCAAAATTGCCCTTAGTGTTGGTTGAGTGGGGTTACTGGGTTATGGTGATAGGGTGGAGTGGGCTTGGGTAGGGTGCTCTTTCCAAGAGCCGGTGCAGACTCGATGGGCCGAATGGCCTCCTTCTGCACTGTACATTCTATGAAATTTAGACCATAAGGCACAGGAGCAGAGGTAGGCCATACGGCCCATCTGGTCTGCTTCAAAATTCAGAGAGATCATGGCTGATCTGATAATCCTCAACTCCACTTTCCTGCCTTATCCCCAGAACCTTCCATTCCCGTTCTGATTAAGGTCTTTAGGTTGAGGACAGAATGCCTGTATAGTTGGCCCGGGTCACATGCATCGCTAAACTATGCCCCTTTTCCAAATGGCTACTCAACTGCTTCGGTGAAGGGCAATGTAGTTCAGCTCCATTTTGGTAATGACTACGGATTTGTGAAGCAGCACGTGCAATACCAACATCAGACACAAAGGGGCACAGTTGAAAAGCAGCTTACCATAAATGCTCACAAATCACCAGCAGGTTTGGTCATACCTACGCAAACACTGGGAGGGACTCAATTTACGGGGGAAATCGCTGCAAAGACAGGAAATGCTGGAATTACTCAGCAGGTTAGGCAGCATCTGTGGAGAGAGAAACCTCCCTTTTCATTGGGCCTGGAAGAATTATAAATTGTGCCCAATTCATCTTTTCCAATTAAGGGGCAATTTAGCGTGGCCAATCCACCTAACCGGCGCATCTTTGGGTTGTGGGGGTGAAACCCACGCAGACACGGGGAGAATGTGCAAACTCCGCACGGACAGTGACCCAGAGCCGGGATCGAACCTGGGACCTCGGCGCCGTGAGGCAGCAGGGCTAACCCACTGCGCCCCCGTGCTGCCCTAGAATTTAGTCTATGGGCAGGATCATTTAGGAAAACGGGGAGGCTGGGAAGAGGGATAGGGGAACCGAAGCGGGGAGGCCTGTGATCGGGTGGAGGGCAGGACACAAAAAGGATGGCAGCGCAAGGCAAAAGTAGACAAGCCCAAGTGAAGACACAAAAGATGGGTTCGGGGGAGGTGTAGATGGTTAGAGCAGAATTCTTACCAGCTTCCATTGCCGAAGAAAATGGGAACAGAAAGCCAGATTGGATTGGGTATTTTAAAAACGATTGAAAATGCAGCTCATATATTGACGGTGAAAGTCCCCCTACTCTCAGCCAACAGCAAAGTTGACTGCACAGCCGAATCAGACTGTATGGTTGAGTATATAGCACAACGCCTTGCTCCTTGGGTCCCAAGCCGGTTGGTGAAGCAGAAACCAAGATACAAAGCTTTACTTTATTGAGAGATTAGGAAGTGAAATCGCTGTGGGCTCAGGTGACTCGAAGCTGCTTTCCCTTTTGGGGAGGTGGGGGGGGGGGGCTGACTAGTGGTGGTTTAACCGGAGGGTCACCACACCTCAGGCGAGGGGCAAGGTTGAGAAGGCGGGGCCTGCATGAAGAACCTCAGCGTGTGCGGGGATTGAACCCACGCTGCTGGCCTCGTTCTGCATCACAAACCAGTTGTCCACCCAAGTGAGCTAAACCGAGGTTATTGGCTTGTTCAGTCTCACAGCTCTCCTCCCACATAACCCAGCGTCCCAGATATCCCCTATTTATCTGTGCCCAAATAAAAGGTATCACCATCACCCGCAACAATGTGATTGACATGACATTAACGATGTCCACAAACGGATTAGAACCACAATGTGGTTGCAGCACAAGGAGGAGGTTGTTTGTCCCACAATGTAGATGCTGCTTCTCTGCAAGAACAATTCAGCTAATCCCACTTCCTCACCCTTTCCCCAGGGTCCTGCGATATGTTTCCCCTTGAAGGGCTCAGCCAATTCCTCTTTGAAAGCCACGACTGAATCTTCCCCCATCAGATTCTCAGGCGGTGTATCTCCACCTAACCGCGTACCGTGTACAAAGCCCCCCCCCCCCAGCCCCCTCATGTGGCCTTTTGTTCCTTTGCCAATCATTTTAAAGTGAGGGTGACTGAGAGTTAAAGACCCTCTGATCCATCCGGCATGCCCCGCACAATTGATATGCCTTTTTCCGTACATACTCTCCCCGCCTGTCAAAAACCCCGCGCCACCTTCTGGATTCGGCAGAAAAAATATCAACTGGAAAAAAAAAAAAAACCAGAACAGTTTTTGGAGAGAAAAGATCTGCTAAATTCCTTTTCATCCCATCTTGGTGATCTAAGATAGTCCAGGAGGTCACCCAAGCTCTGATATCCTGCAGCACCCACCTTCAACCTGGTTAATTCAAACTCATCTTTGCTTGGGAAAAAAAAAATCAATTATTATATTCATTAATTTGAATGAAGCAATTAAAACAACACTCAACATTGTAATGGAAAAACAATTAAATTAAATAAGTAATTTCAGGAAGCATCAACGGGGCCGAGGTGGAGATGGTTAGCAGTTTCAAATTCCTAGGTGTGCTCATCTCAAAAAAATCTGTCCTAGTCCATCCACGTCGTCACTACGACCAAGAAAGCACAACAGCGCATATACTCCCTCAGGAAACTAAGGAAATTCGGCATGTCCATATTGAATCTTAGTAATTTTTACAGATGCACCATAGAAAGCATCCTATCGGGCTGCATCACAGCCTGGTATGGCAACTGCTCGGCCCAAGACCGGAAGAAACTACAGAGAGTCGTGAACACAGCCCAGTCCATCACACGGACCCGCCTCCCATCCACTGACTCTGTCTACGCCTCCCTCTGCCTTGGGAAAGCGGGCAGCAGAATCAAAGATCCCTCCCACCCGGTTGGTGGGATTTTGGATGGAGCAGCGAGTGAAAGTGAGAAGCGAGGGCTGAGCAAAGATTGGAAGAGAATAAAATGCCCAAAAAGAAAATCGTACCAGAATGAAGATCGGAGTGAAGAATGAAAACTTCATATAGGTAGACAAATGTTGTTACCCAGAAAGTAAGTTATCAGATGGAAAGGGAGTGGCACGGTGGCACAGTGGTTGGCACTGCTGTCGACGGCACTGAGGACCCGGGTTCGGGTTCGATCCCGGCTCTGGGTCACTGTCCCGTGTGGAGTTTGCACAGTCTCCCCGTGTCTGCGCGGGTCTGACCCCCCACAACTCAAAGATGTGCAGGGTAGGTGGATTGGCCACGCTAAATTGCCCCTTAGTTGGAAAATAATAACTGGGTACTCTAAATTTATTTTAAAAAGCGTCAGACGGAAAGAGCAACTTAGAAACCTGGCGATGGATTTGCGTGGCCAAAATCGTATTTTAAAAAACCACATATTATTTTAATATGAATTTAGAGGACGCAATTCCTTTTTTCCCCCCAATTAAGAGGCAATTTAGCGTGGCCAATCCACCTACCCTGCACATCGTTTGGGTTGTGGGGGTGAGACCCACACAAACAGGGGAAGAATGAGGCAGCGGTGCTAACCACTGCACCACCGTGCCGTCCGAAGGACTGCATTGATAATACTTTCTCCTTCTGCATACTTGTATCATTGGTAGGCTCGACGCACATTAAAAATGTTGAAGGAGTGCACAAAAGCCAAACAACAAGGGTCGGCACGGTAGCACAGTGGTTAGCACTGTTGCTTTACAGCACCCAAGGTCCCAGGTTCGATTCCCAGCTTGGGTAATTGTCTGTGCGGAGTCTGTACTTTCTCCCCATGTCTGCATGGGTTTCCTCCGGATGCTCCGGTTTCCTCCCACAAGTCCTGCAAGACTTGTTAGGTGAATTGGACATTGTAAATTCTCCCTCAGTGTACCCGAACAGGCACCGGAGTGTGGCGAGTAGGGGCTTTTCACAGTAATTGCATTGCAATGTTAATGTAAGCCTACTTGTGACTATTATCATTATTAATTCAGGATAGAAAGGGCAGCACGGTGGCGCAGTGGCTAGCTCTGCAGCCTCACGGTGCCGAGGTCCCAGGTTCGATCCCGGCTCTGGGTCACTGTCCGTGTGGATTCTGCACATTCTCCCCATGTTTACGTGGGTTTTGCCCCCACAACCCAAAAGATGTGCAGGCTAGGTGGATTGGCCACGCTAAATTGCCCCTTAAATTGGCCCTTAAATTGGGAAAAAATTAATTGGGTTCTCCAAATTTAAAGAAATACATTTTTTTAAATTCAGGATAGAAATCAGGATAAACGCAACTGATCGATAAAATACACTCAACCATTCCAACTCATGGTAATTTGATGCAACGCACATTAAGGACATGAATCAAGAAAAATGTAATCAGTATTGCCGTTAGCTGCACTCCTGGTAATATCGCAGATGTGCACCATTGCAAATTTAAAAAATATATATATAAAAAACTGCCGTGTAAGAGTGAATCTGCAATAGCTGACTGGGTATTAGGTTATGGGGTTACAATTATATTGAAACGCTTGGTAGCCTCGCGTTTGTTTTGGGAATGTATGAATGGTGCTGAAACGAGTCAGTTACGCTTTGCAAAAATGGTTCTCAAAGCATAAATAAAACAGAAAAAAGCAGGTTGACAAGGAACTAAATTATAATTAATGCATCAGTTTTC
Organism: Scyliorhinus torazame; assembly: GCF_047496885.1. NCBI lineage: Eukaryota > Metazoa > Chordata > Chondrichthyes > Carcharhiniformes > Scyliorhinidae > Scyliorhinus > Scyliorhinus torazame. The sequence continues at coordinate 12,299,654 of NC_092722.1, forward strand.
AACCGGATATAATTTTCATAGCTTAAGCTGCGCATGTGGCATTGGGCTGAAGCGCAAAGTGGCACACAGGGTTTATCGGTGTTGCTGCATGGGAACAAATAATAAATTGTTTTTGATTTCCTGCCATCTTAAATGGGGCTTTCACTTTCAAACCACACGATCGAGCCCAGCAGCAGATTCCTGAGCAATACGTACACAAATATTTGGATGCACAAGTGAGCAGAATTGGAGGAGGGATGTGAGTTCAGAGGGTTGTACAATTGGAGGAGGTTACAGAGATAGGAAGGGGTGGAGGTGTTTGAAACAGAGGATGAGAGTTTTAACAATAGAAGTGCAGCTTAACCAGGGGCCTGGGTAAGTGAGCACAGGGCTGATGGACGAACATGACTTGGTAAGAGTCGTCATAACAGCAGCAGACCTTTGGATGAGCTGAACGTTTGAGGGTGCAACGTGGGAGGATGCACCAGCAGTAGGGACGATGGCAGTGCTTAGCACTGCTGCCTCACGGCGCCAGGGACCCGGGTTCAATTCCGGCCTCGTGTGACTGTGTGGAGTTTGCACGTTCTCCCCATGTCTGCGTGGGTTTCCTCCGGGTGCTCCAGTTTCCTCCCACAGTTCAAAGACCTGCAGGTTAGGGGGGGTGGATTACGGGGACAGAGCGGGGGAGTGGGCCTACGTGGGGTGCTCTTTGTGAAGATTGGTGCTGGCTCGAAGGTTTGAATTGCCTCCTGCACTGTAGGGATTCCAAGGTTCCAAGTAGAACATTGGAAGAGTTGCGTCCAAAAAAAGGGGACGAATGAAGGTTTCGTTCAATTTGCTCAGCACCCACAAATAAGTGAACCCAGAGTGGGGCAGCTTGTCCTGAACCCAGAGTGGGGCAGCTTGTCCTGAACGAGCTTTCACAATGGAGTTTGATACACTTGGACTCTTCTTTACCAAAGCTGAAAACCAGCCACCTGCATCAGATGCCGATTCCATCACCTGGTGCTTTTTTCTAAAAGTGCAGCGTGGTCAAAGTAACCTCTCCAAACAGGTAAGTAGCTAATGAGCAGATTAGCCCTTCCACGCGAGCGAGGGATTCCAGAAACAGCTGCTCGCAAGCCTCACACTGGATAGTGCCTGAATAATCTGGGAGCTCAAAAGGGCTGTGAAGTTGCTTCTCGTGTTGGCTGTCAATCTAAAAACAATGCACGAAAAACGGAAGCGGCTTCACAGGAGTGTTCAACTTTATGGGGCAGGACTCTCAGCACAAGCCACTCCATTCTTACAGGGTCACTACTTTCTTCCACATCACACGCCCCGGGGAATGGACAAAATACATCATGCAACACAGGGCAACAAAATACAATGGAAAAAGGACGGCTAATGTCAATTTAACCAGCTCACAACAAGGCATCCCTTTAGTTTTATATTGCAAATTAATTTTTGGGGTGTGCGCGCTGCTGGACCAGCTTATCGCCCTGGTGGTGGTGGCCCCCTCTCTGAAGTTGCTCCCACAGGAGCATTCAGTGGCTATATAAAAATAGGGGTAGACCATTTGACCCCTTGGGGTTGTTCCACTGACTCCACCAAGTAACGAGATAGCGGCTGATCGGCCCACAGTTCCATCCACCCGTCTCTGCCCCATATCTTTTTATATCCTTGTCGAGCAAATATCCATCGATCCTCAGATTGAAAATGACCGGCAGAGGGAGTTCCACATCTTCACTGCCCGTGCCCCAGCAATGAGGAAGAACAGGAGTGGGTAAGCACAGTCCAACTGGTCCTCTCCATGTCAGCGATGCAGCAGTTTTGAGATCAGTGCAGGGCTTCTCCAGATTGAAAGCCACGTTAGAAAGTCTGGGCGTGCACAAAACGCCAATGTTGAAACTTCTGCTCAGCTTCCGCTCCTCATCTTCAAAGACCGTTTCTTCAAGGTCCTGACAAGCCAGACAGACAGCTGCTGTTTGACTTTAACCTCCAAATTTAGCCATTCCCGCCTTGCCAAGAATTTCAGACCTCGACATGAACCCCTGCATCATCGCTGAAAAAACATTTCCTCCCCCCCCCCCCCCCCCCCACCACTAGCCCACGAAATCTCAATTACACGGTCCTCAATCCATCCAAACCCGACGCTGCTCTCCTATCTAGGGAGACGGTGCCCTCTACCACGCTGGATAAATACCAGAGCTAAACACTTTAATTAGCCTTGCTATGAATAGGCCACCTCATCCTCGCATTTCCCTCACTCGTTCACAATCAACTATGTTCTGACCAGGCGATGGGTCGAGGAGGAAACCATTTTCAGACAAATTAAAACAACAACTCCACATCATTTTCCCTCACTGAATCGCATGAAAGCTCGGCAGTTGTAAAGTCTGAAAGCGGCCGGTAAATCCAGGACTGACAGTCAAAATCAGAACTTAAGTAAAGACAAATGCATGGAAAGGCAAGAGCTTTCAGAATGGATCAAAACAATGAACAGGGGCATAAATGTAGCAGTGTGGCTAACCGCACATGGATCTCAGTGAGTGGCTGACCCATGTGGGTTAATGAGTGACCAACTACACGTACGTTCTCAGTGAGTGACAGACCGCACGTACGTTCTCAGTGAGTGACTGACAGCACGTACGTTCTCAGTGAGTGACCGACCGCACGTGCGTTCTCAGTGAGTGACCAACCGCACATACGTTCTCAATGAGTGACGGACCGCACGTACGTTCTCAGTGAGTGACGGACCGCACGTACGTTCTCAGTGAGTGACGGACCGCACGTACGTTCTCAGTGAGTGACGGACCGCACGTACGTTCTCAGTGAGTGACGGACCGCACATGCTTTCTCAGTGAGTGACTGACCGCACGTACGTTCTCAGTGAGTGACGGACCGCACGTACGCTCTCAGTGAGTGACGGACCGCACATACGTTCTCAGTGAGTGACGGACCGCACGTACGTTCTCAGTGAGTGACGGACCGCACGTACGTTCCCAGTGAGTGACTGACAGCACGTACGTTCTCAGTGAGTGACCGACTGCACGTACGTTCTCAGTGAGTGACGGACCACACGTACGTTCTCAGTGAGTGACGGACCACACGTACGTTCTCAGTGAGTGACCGACTGCACGTACGTTCCCAGTGAGTGACTGACAGCACGTACGTTATCAGTGAGTGACCGACCGCACGTACGTTCCCAGTGAGTGACTGACCGCACGTACGTTCTCAGTGAGTGACCGACCGCACGTTCGTTCTCAGTGAGTGACCGACCGCACGTACGTTCTCAGTGAGTGACCGACCGCACGTACGTTCTCAGTGAGTGACCGACCGCACGTACGTTCTCAATGAGTGACAGACCGCACGTGCGTTCTCAATGAGTGACCGACCGCACGTACGTTCTCAGTGAGTGACCGACCACACGTACGTTCTCAGTGTGTGACGGACCGCACGTGCGTTCTCAGTGAGTGACCGACCACACGTAGGTTCTCAGTGAGTGACCGACCGCACGGACGTTCTCAGTGAGTGACCGACCGCACGTACGTTCTCAGTGAGTGACCGACCACACGTACGTTCTCAGTGTGTGACGGACCGCACGTGCGTTCTCAGTGAGTGACCGACCACACGTAGGTTCTCAGTGAGTGACCGACCGCACGTGTGTTCTCAGTGAGTGACCGACCGCACGTACGTTCCCAGTGAGTGACCCACCGCACGTGTGTTCTCAGTGAGTGACCTACCGCACGTGCGTTCTCAGTGAGTGACCGACCGCACGTACGTTCTCAGTGAGTGACCGACCGCACGTACGTTCCCAGTGAGTGACCCACCGCACGTGTGTTCTCAGTGAGTGACCTACCGCACGTACGTTCCCAGTGAGTGACCCACCGCACGTGTGTTCTCAGTGAGTGACCTACCGCACGTGCGTTCTCAGTGAGTGACCGACCACACGTACGTTCTCAGTGAGTGACCGACCACACGTACGTTCTCAGTGTGTGACGGACCGCACGTACGTTCTCAGTGAGTGACCGACCACACATAGGTTCTCAGTGAGTGACCGACCGCACGTACGTTCTCAGTGAGTGACCGACCACACGTACGTTCTCAGTGAGTGACCGACCACACGTACGTTCTCAGTGTGTGACGGACCGCACGTGCGTTCTCAGTGAGTGACCTACCGCACGTGCGTTCTCAGTGAGTGACCGACCACACGTAGGTTCTCAGTGAGTGACCGACCGCACGTGTGTTCTCAGTGAGTGACCGACCGCACGTACGTTCCCAGTGAGTGACCCACCGCACGTGTGTTCTCAGTGAGTGACCTACCGCACGTGTGTTCTCAGTGAGTGACCTACCGCACGTGCGTTCTCAGTGAGTGACCGACCACACATAGGTTCTCAGTGAGTGACCGACCGCACGTGTGTTCTCAGTGAGTGACCTACCGCACGTGCGTTCTCAGTGAGTGACCCACCGCACGTGCGTTCTCAATGAGTGACCGACCACATGTGCGCTCTCAGTGAGCGACCTACCGCACGTGCGTTCTCAGTGAGTGACCGACCACACGTACGTTCTCAGTGAGTGACCCACCGCACGTGCGTTCTCAATGAGTGACCGACCACACGTACGTTCTCAGTGAGTGACCGACCACACGTGCGTTCTCAATGAGTGACCGACCACACGTGCGTTCTCATTGAGTGACCGACTACACGTGCGTTCTCAGTAAGCGACCTACCGCACGTGCGTTCTCAGTGAGTGACCGACCACACGTGCGTTCTCAGTGAGTGACCGACCACACGTGCGTTCCCAGTGAGTGACCTACCGCACGTGCGTTCTCAGTGAGTGACCGACCGCACGTGCGTTCTCAGTGAGTGACCTACCGCACGTACGTTCTCAGTGAGAGACCGACCGCACGTGCGTTCTCAGTGAGTGACCGACCACACGTGCGTTCTCAATGAGTGAACGACCACACGTGCGTTCACAGTGAGTGACCTACCGCACGTGCGTTCTCAGTGAGTGACGGACCGCACATGCGTTCTCAATGAGTGACGGACCGCACGTGCGTTCTCAGTGAGTGACCGACCGCACGTGCGTTCCCAGTGAGTGACGGACCGCACGTAGGTTCTCAGTGAGTGACCGACCGCACGTACGTTCTCAGTGAGTGACCGACCACACGTACGTTCCCAGTGAGTGACCGACCACACGTGCGTTCTCAGTGAGTGACCGACCGCACGTGCGTTCTCAATGAGTGACGGACCGCACGTACGTTCCCAGTGAGTGACTGACCACACGTACGTTCTCAGTGAGTGACCGACCACACGTGCGTTCTCAATCAGTGACTGACCGCACGTGCGTTCTCAATGAGTGACGGACCGCACGTGCGTTCTCAATGAGTGACGGACCGCACGGGCGTTCTCAGTGAGTGACCGACCGCACGTGCGTTCTCAGTGAGTGACGGACCGCACGTAGGTTCTCACTGAGTCACCGGACACACGTATGTTGTCAGTGTGTGAGCGACCGCACGTACGTTCTCAATGAGTGACCTACCGCACGTGCGTTCTCAGTGAGTGACGGACCGCACGTAGATTCTCACTGAGTGAGCGACCGCACGTACGTTCTCAATGAGTCACCGGACACACGTATGTTGTCAGTGAGTGAGCGACCGCACATACGTTCTCAGTGAGTGACCGACCGCACGTGCGTTCTCAGTGAGTGACCGACCGCACGTGCGTTCTCAATGAGTGACTGACCGCACGTGCGTTCTCAATGAGTGACTGACCGCACGTGCGTGCTCAATGAGTGACCGACCGCACGTGCGTGCTCAATGAGTGACCGACCGCACGTGCGTTCTCAGTGAGTGACCGACCGCACGTGCGTTCTCAGTGAGTGACCGACCGCACGTACGTTCTCAGTGAGTGACCCACCGCACGTGCGTTCTCAGTGAGTGACCGATCGCACGTGCGTTCTGTGAGTGACCGACCGCACGTGCCTTCTCAGTGAGTGACCGATCGCACATACGTTCTCAGTGAGTGACCGACCGCACGTACGTTCTCAGTGAGTGACCGACCGCACGTGCCTTCTCAGTGAGTGACCGATCGCACGTGCGTTCTCAGTGAGTGCAATCTTTCCTCTTATTGTGTAAACAAAACAAAGGTCAGTATTGATCCGAAATGTAAACCAGACCAAAACTGCGATTCATGCAGTCAGATGTTTCTGCAAGTGGCAGATATAAAATATGTAAGCCAGTGCAACAACAGGAAACGTATCCTATACAAATTAGTCCTCTCAATTGTAAAAAGCAAAATACTGACTGAGGCTCATTTGGTCTCGCGCTCATCTGAGTCACGAGGTTCAGGTTGAAGACCCACCCCAGAGTCCTCAGCACGAGAATGAAGGCTGAAACCCCATTCCAGTAATGAGGGAGTGCTGCATTGTCAGAGGTGCCGCCCTTGAAATTAGACAATAAATGGAGGTCTCTGACATCAGCAAGGATGGATGTAAAATATCCCCCTCGGCACTCTGTTGAACGAGTGCTGGGGAGTTACCCCCAGCATTTCTCTCTCAGATCAACTTTACAAAAGCAGAAAGTCTGGTCGCTATCGCTTTGCTGCTTGTGGGATCTTTGTGTGCAAATTGGTTGCTGCGTTGCCTCCATTAACAACAGTGACCACACTTCAAAGGGACATCACTGGTAACATCGCGCCTTCAGACATGTGGCGGTCATGAAAAGCGTTTTTATAAATCCAAGTCTTTCTTTTCTTTCAATATTCTCGAGGCTCTCGTTCTCTAAAGACAAGTCGGTGGGCACTTTTTGACAAGTCGGTGGCCCAGGGTCCGGGATCTAGGTCCCAGGTCCGGGATCTAGAACCGTGGTCCGGGATCTCGGCCAGGGGCCCTGGATCCGGTATCTAGGCCCAGGGTCCCCGGGATCTAGGCCCAGGGTCCCCGGGATCTAGGCCCAGGGTCCCCGGGATCTAGGCCCAGGGTCCCCGGGATCTAGGCCCAGGGTCCCCGGGATCTAGGCCCAGGGTCCCCGGGATCTAGGCCCAGGGTCCCCGGGATCTAGGCCCAGGGTCCCCGGGATCTAGGCCCAGGGTCCCCGGGATCTAGGCCCAGGGTCCCCGGGATCTAGGCCCAGGGTCCCCGGGATCTAGGCCCAGGGTCCCCGGGATCTAGGCCCAGGGTCCCCGGGATCTAGGCCCAGGGTCCCCGGGATCTAGGCCCAGGGTCCCCGGGATCTAGGCCCAGGGTCCCCGGGATCTAGGCCCAGGGTCCCCGGGATCTAGGCCCAGGGTCCCCGGGATCTAGGCCCAGGGTCCCCGGGATCTAGGCCCAGGGTCCCCGGGATCTAGGCCCAGGGTCCCCGGGATCTAGGCCCAGGGTCCCCGGGATCTAGGCCCAGGGTCCCCGGGATCTAGGCCCAGGGTCCCCGGGATCTAGGCCCAGGGTCCCCGGGATCTAGGCCCAGGGTCCCCGGGATCTAGGCCCAGGGTCCCCGGGATCTAGGCCCAGGGTCCCCGGGATCTAGGCCCAGGGTCCCCGGGATCTAGGCCCAGGGTCCCCGGGATCTAGGCCCAGGGTCCCCGGGATCTAGGCCCAGGGTCCCCGGGATCTAGGCCCAGGGTCCCCGGGATCTAGGCCCAGGGTCCCCGGGATCTAGGCCCAGGGTCCCCGGGATCTAGGCCCAGGGTCCCCGGGATCTAGGCCCAGGGTCCCCGGGATCTAGGCCCAGGGTCCCCGGGATCTAGGCCCAGGGTCCCCGGGATCTAGGCCCAGGGTCCCCGGGATCTAGGCCCAGGGTCCCCGGGATCTAGGCCCAGGGTCCCCGGGATCTAGGCCCAGGGTCCCCGGGATCTAGGCCCAGGGTCCCCGGGATCTAGGCCCAGGGTCCCCGGGATCTAGGCCCAGGGTCCCCGGGATCTAGGCCCAGTGTCCCCGGGATCTAGGCCCAGGGTCCCCGGGATCTAGGCCCAGGGTCCCGGGATTTAGGCCCAGGGTTCCGGGATCTAGGCCCAGGGTCCCGGGATCTAGGCCCAGGGTCCCGGGATCTACGCCCATGGTCCCGGGATCTACGCCCAGGGTCCCGGGATCTAGGCCCAGGGTCAGAGCTCAATAACAATCCAAGGAAAACCGTAACAGGAAAGATTTGGATTTGTCACGTGTACAGAGGTACAGTATTGTTCTGCATACAGTCCAGAGGGACTAGTCCATATATGAAAAACAAAGCGGCATGGTGGCAGAGTGGTTAGCACAGCTGCCCCACAGCACCAGGGACCTGGGTTCAATTCCTGCCTCGAGTGACTGTCGGTGTGGAGTTTGCACTTTCTCCCTGTGGCTGCGTGGGTTTCCTCCGGGTGCTCCGGTTTCCTCCCACTGTCCAAAGATGTGCAGGTCAAGTGGCTTGGCCATGCTAAATTGCCCCTTAAGGTTTGGTGGCGTTACTGAGTTATGGGGATAGGGAGGAGGCGTGGGCTTAGGTAGGGTGCTCTTTCGAGGGCCGGTGTAGACCCGATTGGCCGAATGGCCTCCTGCTGTACTGTAAATTTTATGATTCTACGATGGATACACAATGGAAATACACAGGCATCAAGTGAAGCATACGGGGTATAGTGCTACTCATTAGAGAAGATGTGTGGAGAGATCAGTTCAGTCCATTAGAGGATCATTCATGAGTCTGGTGACAGCAGGGAAGAAGCTGTTTTTTAATCCATTAGTGCGTGTTCTCAGACTTTTGTATCTCCCGCTTGATGGAAGTGGTTGGAAGAGAGAATAAGCCGGGTGGGAGGGATCTTTGATTACACTGCCCACTTTCCCAAGGCAGCGGGAGGTGTAGACAGAGTCAATGGATGGGAGGCGGGCTTGCGTGATGGACTGGGCTGTGTTCACGACTCTCTGTAGTTTCTTACAGTCTTGGGCGGAGCAGTTGCCATACCAGGCTGTGATGCAGCCACATAGGATGCTTTCTATGGTGCATTTGCATCTGTAAAAATTGGTAAGAGTCAATGTGGACATGCCAAATGTCCTTACTTTCCTGAGGAAGTATCGGTGCTGTTGTGCTTTCTTGGCCATAGCGTCGACGTGGTTGGCCAGGACAGATTGTTGGTGATGTGCACACCTAGGAATTTGAAGCTGTCAACCATCTCCACCTCGGCATCATTGATGCAGACAGGAGTGTGTACAACACTTTGCCTCCTGAAGGCGATGACCAGCTCCTTAGTTTTGCTGACATTAAGATAGAAATTGTTGGCATTGCACCATGCCACTAGGTTCTCCATCTCCCTCCTGTACTCTGACTCATCGTTGTTCGAGATGTGACACACTACGGTTGTGTCATCAGCAAACTTGTAGATAGAGTTGGAGCCAAATTTTGACACACAGCCGTGTGTGAATAGGGAGTATAGTAGGGGGCTAAGCATGCAGCTTTGCGGGGCCGGTATTGAGGACTATCATGGAGGTATTGTTGCTTACCCTTACTGATTGTGGTCTATGGGTGAGGAAGAAGAGGACCCAGTTGCAGAGGGAGGAGCCAATCTAGCTTCCGATATTATACGGCTAAGTGTTTTTAACCTTTGATCTTAATGTTTTTAACATTTGTTAAAATAGATTGAAAAAAAAGGATGTGACTTTGTTTGTAATTGTTCTCTATGGTTTTCAAATGAAAGTTAAATCTGAGGTGCCCAAGTGAACCAGGGATGGGGTGACACGCGATGACTTGCATCCAAAGCCAATGGAAGAGGTGAATTTGGACTATTTCCAAATAAGGGAGGAGGAATAATGAGTCTGGAAGATAAAAGTTGGAACATCGCAGTTTTTATTGGCACGGTGTTAAGTTCAACATCATATGAAAGATAGAAGAGGAAGACATCGCCTGCTCTGGCAACGTTCAAGAACTCCCAAGACCTTGAGAGATGAGGAACGTCTATGTTGTCTTCGCTGCTTGTGTGTAAAATCTTGCTTAATAAATTCTGCTTGATTCATAAGTATTAGCTATTTGTACCTTGCAGGTCAAGCAGAACTGACGACCCTTGTGTTAGATATCAGCTCGGTTAGTGGAGTTGTAAAATCACAGGTTTGCGCGTTAATAAAAATGTGCGTATTTACAGAAAGCTGTGTGATGAATCAAAATCCCGCTCGCTCGGATTTTCAATTTAAAACATTGACTGGATTAAATGGTTTTTATCACTCCGGTGCTGGACATTCCAGCCGCAGCTTTTATACTTGCCTAAAGTGTCCTCCACTTTGTATTTTCCAGGCTTCCCACTTTCATCGCCCCCTCTCGTTGTCGAGACAGCGGCTTTAAACGCCAGGGCAATGTCATGGAACAGCTTAAAGGTCAGCTTGTCCTGCAAGGCGAGAAATTTGGGGCATTTTCAGAACACACAAAAGTGCATCATAGACCAGTTCAGATAATTATGCAGCAGTTAAGGAAGTTTTAAAAAAAAGCCATTCCGTGTTGTATCAACTAGTTTTTGGGCGATGTAGGTGGTCACCCGTGTCTAATCTCCGTTTGCCGCCATGGGGAGCAGTCCAGTACAGGAGTGGGAAATGTGCAGATACACGAGCCTGGTCTACTGACCTACCTTGCATGTCCTTATGAAGGTGCAGGGACCAGGTACGCCTGTTGCAATTAAAAGCTTAATTTTTCAGTGACCAACTCAAGCAACACTTGCAATTTATTGTACCACATCAGCGAAACAGTTCTCCCCCTACTTTGGAATCGAAGAAAGATTGGAACACAAGAAATAGGAACAGGAGAAGATCATTCGGTCCACCGAGCCTTCCTCAGCATTCAATACAACCACAGATCATCTGGAGCTTCAACCCCACCTTCCTGTCTGCACCCATATCCCTCAATTCCCCGAGACACCAAAAATCAGTCTCCCCTGGCCGTCAAATATTTTCAGCCGTGGGGCATCCATTGGATTAGAGAATTCTAAAGATTCAAAATCCTTTGAGTGAAGAACTTTCTCCTCGTCACAGGGATAGGCCCGTTATCCTGAAACTGTGCCCCATTGGTCTAGATTCCCCAGTCAGTGTCTATCCTGTCAAGCCCCTTCAGAATTTGGCTGTTGGTAATCTTTCGCTTACTCCCCCTTCGGGAGTCTTGTAATGAGGCCATCCCTCATTCTTCGAAACGCCAGAGAACATGGGCCCAATTTACCCAGCTCTCATCATAAGGACATGTGGTGAACCACTGTTATTGTAGTTCCACTGTTGTTCCATTGATACTTAGTGCTGTATATATTCTCTGTTATTGTCTGGGTTCAGCAGCAGGCAGGCTACATCTTAGAGTATTAAAACCATTACTTTGTTTTCTACAACTTGCCTCGTGTGTAATTGATGGTGCATCAATTTAATACTCTAAGATGTAGCCTGTCTGCTGCTCAACCCAAGCTGAAGACAGGGCTACAGATCAGCCAACTATATACAACAGCCAGTGGGATGCAGCCGCGGAAGAAGAACATATAACACATTGAGTAACAATGGAACAAACAGTAACAGAATACATACAGCGCTGTAAGTAACAGTGGAACTACAATAACAGTGGTTCACCACAGGACAGACCTCGCATCACAGGGAACAAACTACTGAACCTTCCCCTCCTGTGCAAGTATATATTTTGTTAATAACGGAGGCCAAGATTGCACAAGGTTCCGGGTGTGCTGTGACCAAAGCTAAGCGACAGCATGTGGATAGATGACAAGTTAAAGTGTCCCAAGCTGCTTCCTCGGGGTGTGATCGAACCAAATTTGCCTGCATCAAAAGGTCGTCCATTTAAAGACCGCCTCCATTTTGGGCAGCACGGTGGCACAGTGGTTAGCACAGCTGCCTCACGGCGCCGAGGTCCCAGGTTCGATCCCGGCTCTGGGTCACTGTCCGTGTGGAGTTTGCACATTCTCCCCGTGTCTGCTGTGGGTTTTGCCCCCACAACCCAAAGATGTGCAGGGTAGGTGGATTGGCCACGCTAAATTGCCCCTTAATTGGAAAAATGAATTGGGTGCTCTAAATTTTTCACAAAAAATAAGAGCAGCTCCCCCATTTAGTAAATACCTTATCTTGTGTGGTTTGGGCGGGATACCTCAACCGCTGCTGCATTAACTAATCTCACTCAGGTACCAGCAGCAGTGCTACCTGTGAGCGAGGCAATCTTGGTGCGTTCAATGCAGTGACCTCCCCCCCCCCGAAGGTGAAAATGCTCGCACTCGACCAATCAGATGAGGAAGCGCGACTGCGAAGCTTCAGCCAAATGGAAAATCCATTCATTTGGATTCTTGTGGCTCATTAATCAAGAAGGGCCAATTGACTGAAGTGCACCCAGTGCCTGCGCAACTCGAAGTTACATCTTAGGGGGAAAAAAAGTGGCGGAACAACAGAATGGGAGCAACCCAGAATCACATTGGCTTTAGCTCAAGTCACGCTCTGCAATTTTCAGTCAATTCCCTCTGTGTTAAGAGCGGTGAGTCAGGAACAGCGTGTTCTTCTCCGACAAACACCAGAGCATTTTGGGCCAATGTTGTAAATTATTATTTTTTTTTATAAAAGAGCTAGCATTATCCAACTTTGTCACCGTTTACGCCCAAACTAAACCTCCGCAGTGAATGGAAATTGTAGGAGTTTCCAGTTTCCTACAGTTTGCATTTTTCTCCCCTTAAAAAAATTGCTGTGCGTCATGTTGGGTTATTTTTAGCCTTTATTTCACAAAACTTGTCCTGACGTCACTGACCCTGGGGTACCCACCTCGCAGGCAACAATCCGCTGGAAATGGAACAATTCCCCAGAGGGAACATTCAAAGACACTAATGCGTTGCAATGTCATCTCAGATGCTTTGCAAGTCTGCACCCACTTCAGACACCAAACAGAACATTTATCCCTGTGACAAGGAGACATCATCATTTTAAGTGAAGCACAGAACCATTTTATTGATCCGATGGGCATTTGTTGCTGAAAGCATTAACAGGTTCATTGTTATATTACCCCCTTTGTGTGAAATTTTCATTGTAGTGTTAATGTAAGCCTATTTGTGACACTAATAAAGATTATTATTAATCTTTCTTTTTTATTACTGTCACAAGTAGGCTTACATCAACACTGCAATGAAGTTACTGTGAAAATCCTCTAGTCGCCACATTCCGGCGCCTGTTCGGGTACACGGAGCGAGAATTCAGAATGTCCAATTCACCTAACAGCACGTCTTTCGGGACTTGTGGGAGGAAACCGGAGCACCCGGAGGAAACGCACGCAGACACGGGGAGAACGTGCGGACTCCCCACAGACAGTGACCCAAGCCGGGAATCGAACCTGGGACCCAGGCGTTGTGACGCTGATGTGCCATCAATTTTGACAAAGACAAGTTGTGGAATGAAACTGTGGCTTTAATAAGCTAAACGTGATTCTGCTGGTAACTGATCCCGAACTGGGGCAGAGCCAGAGGTAGGCCACCTTTATACAGAGCCTATGGGGAGGAGCCACAGGCGGAGCGAGCAGAGAAAAACAAACAATATATACAATACAGTAACAGTGGTTTCTCCAGAAGCGACAGTGCTAACCACTGTGCTACCGTGCCACCCGTGTAATCGCCATAACACCACCTAACACTCACATATTTGTACACTGAGGGGCAATTTATCATGGCCAATCCATCTAATCTTCACATCTTTGGACAGTGGGAGGAAACCGGAGCACCCGGAGGAAACCCACGCAGACATGGGGAGAACGTGAAAAACTCCACACAGTCACCCGAGGCCAGAATTGAACCTGGATGGAAGCAGAGATGAAGCCTAATTTCAAACGGGTGGCTTGGTTGGGCACTTGAGAAAAGTAACCTTCCGGGGCCACATGGATAGCCCAGAGGATTGGGACAATTGGATTGCTCTGCAGAGGTCCAACCATGGGGCTAAGTGGTCCGAATGGTCTCCTTCTGCGCTGTAAAGGCTCTACAACTGGACTGAGGACATTCACGGCGGCAGGCAGCCTGCCATCACCTTCGCCAGGGCACTCACGCATGGGTAATAAACGCTGGCCTTGACAGCGACGGACAAATCCCCAAAAACAAACATACTTTGAAAACGTACGTACACCAGATCTCAAACGAGCCTGCAAGATCGGAGACGTAACGAATTACCGTGCCAGCTCCTCAGTTAAAACTTGACTTCGTCCAAACGCAACTGGCGGGATTTAAGTGAAATGAATAGACTGGCTCATGGCCTTGTCTCCAGGAACAATGGAGCATAACTTTACTACGTTCTTAAGCTCGATATTTTATAGTACAATTTGAAGCTGAAAAACATACCAAACATATTTGTCCCCAAGGCCAGGTTCTAATAGGGTTAACATTTGTTCGAGTAGCTTCCTGGCGATAATGATCTACTCTTACACAAAACATTATTCAGCACTCAAAACACTCCCAAAATGTCGGCGTTTTTAAACTGTAACATTCACAGCAGATATTAGATTACCCTCACACCTAATTCATGCAGGAAACACAGGAACAACTCAATTTAAAAAATGCGTTTGCCAGCAATATCTCCACGATTAAAGAACGTAGTGCGCATTTAATTAGTTTAGGGTGACTGACCTCCACTTCTACTTTCCACTGGTCCACCATTCGGACAGTGACTGCTATCAAGTCCTTTGTCTTTTTGCTCTTTGTGGTCGGTTGCTGTTCTTCATCTTCCTCATCGTCAGATGCCAACTTAAAAGAGGGAAAACAAAATCAATTCAGCTTTTTTTTTTTTTAAATTAAGACTTCGGCGATCACGCACGTTTATCAAGAGAAGGGACCTGCGAGCACCCTTGCCGTATTGAGCACAGACGTTAAGAAATAAAGATGGCAACCTGAACGAAGACACAGAGGACTCAGGCCAGGAAGCGAAATGAGCCATTTAGGATTGATCTGGCCAACGGATATTGGCAAAGGTGCTGTACGTTTCCGGCACTCATCCATTTTTATATTTGTGCCATGCAGTGAACTCAGTACAAGGCCGGGTAGCACAAAGACACTTCTGCGTTACCCCTGGTTTCATTCCGATTATAGAAGCGTGCAGCCCAAGGACCAGTTCATGTGTTTACATTGCTAAAACCGGAGCGGCACGGTGGCACAGTGGTTGGCACTGCTACCCAAGGGGGCCGAGGACCCGGGTTCGATCCCGGCTCCGGGTCACTGTCCGTGCGGAGTTCGCACATTCTCCCCGTGTCTGCGTGGGTCTCACCCCCACAACCCAAAGATGTGGTTAGGTGGATTGGCCACGCTAAATTGCCCCTTAATTGGAAGAAAAAATAATCGGGTCCTCAATTTATAAAATTAAAAAAACATTGCTAAAACCTACAACCTTGGCTTCTTAAACTTGGATTGACAATTCCGACGGCTGATGTGAACAAACACCAAGGCAGAAGTCCCTCAAAGTTCCCTCCACTCTGTGCAGTCAAGGTACCTTGACCTGGCAGACACACGATGGGCCAAATGGTCTCCTTCTGCACACAGGGAATTCCGGAGAAAGTTCTTCACTCTCAGGTGTTGACAATGCGGGGCCCGTTGTCACCAGGAGTGGCTGAGCCCATCAATTTCGGTGTGTTAAAGCAGTGACGTATTTCTGGCTTTGATGTTCTCCTGAGGGCCAAACACACAGGGGAGAAAGGACTGGGACGATCTGTTGTTGGGAGTTGGATGAAGAGGGGTGTGGCACAAAAATGGTGTACTGGAGTCATAGAAACCCAACAGTGCAGAAAGAGGCCCATCGGGTCTGCACCGACCCTCTGAAAGAGCCCCGACCTAGGCCAACGCCTCTCTATCCCCATAACACAGCAACCCCACCCAACATTTTGGACACTAAAGGGCAATTTAGCAAGGCTAATCCACCCGATTTCCACACCTTTGGACTGTGGGAGGAAACTGGAACACCCGGAGGAAACCCACGCATACAAGGGGAGAACGTACAAACTCCACAGACAGTCGCTCAAGGCCGTAATTGAACCCGGGTCCTTGGTGCTGTGAGGCAGCAGTGCTAACCACTGTACCAGCCCAAGTCAACGCAATTTTGCGCAGCATACGCCAGGGGGCGTCATGCAGTGCAGTAACTACCTTGGACCTTTTATCATTGTTGATGTACTGGTCAATTTATCTGCATTATCAGGGCAGCACGGTGGCCTAGTGGTTAGCACAGCTGCCTCACAGCGCTGAGGTCCCAGGTTCGATTCTGGGTCACTGTCCGTGTGGAGTTTCCTCTTTCTCCCCGTGTCTGCGTGGGTTTCGCCCCACAACCCAAAGATGTGCAGAGAAGGTGCACTGGCCACGCTAAATTGTCCCTTTAATTGGGGAAAAAAATAATTGGGTAATCTAAATTTATATTTTTAAAAAAATGTATCTGCATATTACAATCCCAATTGTGACCACAGTCACTCCCGATGGAATTTTGATGACTGCTATTTCTAGAAAGGATTCTGGGTATATTTTCATGCCACTCAACACGTAACAAAATAAAACCTTGCATTCAACAACACCTTCTATTGATATAGCACCTTTAACACAATGAGATTTTTCAGGCTGCTTCAGGGGAGTTTTTTTTTAAATTTCCAATTAAGGGGCAATTTAGCGTGGCCAATCCACCGAGCCTGCACATCTTTGGGCTGCGGAGGTGAAACCCACGCAAACACGGGGAGAATGCGCAAACTCCACACGGACAGTGACCCAGAGCCGGGATAGAACCTGGGACCCCTGCGCCGTGAGGCCGCAGTGCTAACCACTGCGCCACCGTGCCGCCCGTCAGGGGAGCTTTTTAAAACAGAATATCACACCAGCAACGACAGGGGATAATAGGTCAGGTGACCAAAAGTTTGGTCAATGAGATTGGCGCTTTAAGGAGCGTCTTAAAAGGAGGGAAGATGAGGTTAAGGAAGCAGAGAGCTGTAGCGGGGGAATTCCGGAGCTTAGAGCCCAGGCAGCTGAAGGCACGGCCACCAATGGTGCAGCGAAATCTAGGCTGGTCAAGAGGCCAGAATTTGATGAGCACGGTTATCTCAGGATTGTGGGCTGGGGTGGGGTGGGGTGGGGGTGGGGGGGGGGGGGGGGGGTTTACAGAGGTAGGGAGAGAGTAAGGCCATGGAGGGATTTGAAAACAGGGATGAGAATTTTAAAATCAAAACGTTGCTTGAACGGGAGCTAATGTAGGTCAGTGAGCTTTGGAGTGGTGGGTGGGTAGGTGGCTCAGTCATTCCAATGGAATTCAATCCGCCTTGGCTAGCTAGACACCGCGTGGTGCCGGGACAGGAGGTCTTGTGGCGCACTGGGCAGCTTCCCTACCTCTGGGCCACAAGCTCCGGGTTCAAGTCCCACTTCAGGACTCGACGGCCACGGAAGGCAGGTCCCTGACGTGACCAAACAGGTTGATTGCCAGCCTAATTCCAATAAGCCTGATGACGGTCGTAAAGCGCGGGACGGTTTCCTGGCCAAACAGGCCAGGAAGAGGGCAACAGCAAACCGCTGCAGTACTTTGCCAAGCAGATCATGGACCAAAGCAATGGAAATCCTTGGACCCTCGCAAGGCCTGATGGGTACCTGACGCAAGAGGAGGCGTCTGATCATTTTTAAAATTCAAATCGCCATCTGCCATGGTGGGATTTGAACCGAGCATTACCCTGGATCTCTGGATTACTAGCCCAGTGACAATACCACTATGCCATTGCCTCCCCACGGGGAACCTCACCTGAGCACCTTTCAGCCTTAAATAAAAAGGCATATTTAGCAGTGCAAAGATACGCAGGTTAGGTGGGTTACAGGGATAGGGTGGGGGGAGTGGGCCTAGAAAGGGTGCTGTTTCAAATGGTCGGTACCGACTCGATGGGCAGAATGGCCTCCATCTGTGCTGTGGAAGTTCTATGATTCTATATTTAACACCCAACAATTGGCAACTCTGTAGCTGCCGACTACGCGAACAGAAGTCAGTTTGCTCTAACCGCCAGAGTTAAGAGTTTGCTCTGTTTAAACACAAGCGACTCTCGTGCAACTACTTCCAAAAGCCTTTGTTTGAACCCGAGGTTGAAACAAAAGAGGCGGTAACCTCGAGTTCCGCTGGCAGTGTGTGCACCGGGTTTTCTTCATCTTCCGAGCTGTCTGTGTCGTCAAAATTCAGCAGCTTCTGATCGTTCTTCTCCAAGAATTGGAAAAACTCGGGGTCCTTCTCCTTCAGTCGCGAGAGCTGCTCTTTATGCTCTTTGGCGGCACCTTTCGACTTCTCGCCCCTAACGAGACAAAGAAAAAGATATCTCGTTTAAGTCACTTTTGTTTCGGGAGGGCACGACTAAGACATCATCAGCAAGGCAGCAATCGAAACCAGAACATCACTGGGCAGTCAATCAGAACTCACTAACTTGTAAAATCACAAACCATTTCCAGAAACTGTAAAATGAAAGGAAATCAAAGGGTGAAAAAGCATCAGTGAATGAGATTTCCTTACCTTTAGGAATATTGTGTCAGCTGGGACTCACTGGCTTACCAATCCCGACTGGAGTTTCCCCATTTTGATTACCCCCTCCCTCCTCAGTTTGATGAATTCAATTAATTTAATTTGAGGGGGAAGTAAATGTCTGTTGTAGAATTTTTTCCCTTAAAAAAAATGTGTTTCAATGCTCAAGAATCTCACGCCTTCTCTGGACAATGAGGTGAATGTTCCCCAGGGCCACACATCAAAGCTCTGGTGGTAACGACACCAACGCCAAGGGTGGGGTTACCAGTTTCTTCAGCAAGGGAGTTCCCGGGCGATACGCGGCTGCAGGAGGAGCAGACAGTCGGTGATCCTGCTTGTGAAAAGACAAGACGGTAGCCTGTTCTTCGCTGACACGGCAGGAGAAATGGAAAATCTACTCTACGAGGAAGGAAAAGTCGAAGCCGCTGTGAATCAAACTCATTCTACAGCTGCGGGTCCAGTCCCATTTCAGAGCACTTAATCACAATCATTCCACGAACCCCCAGAATGCCTGCGGATCTCACTTCGAGAGCCACTGGGGTGGACTCCACCATAGACTATAAACAGCTCCATTTCACTCATTCATGCATTGCGTACAAGCCCCGTACGTGAACAGAAACCCAAAAGATTCAGTAAAAAGAAAGTGGTAACATTTAGTCTGCAAATTAAGCCTTGAAGACCTATAAGACCATAAGACATAGGAGCAGAATTAGCCATTCGGCCCATTGTGTTTGCTCCAGCATTCAATCATGGCTGATATTTTTCTCATCCCCATTCTCCTGCCTTCTCCCCATAACCCCTGATCCCCTTATTAATCAAGAACCTACCTACCTCAGTCTTAAAAACACTGTGATTTGGCCTCCACAGCCTTCTGCGGCAAAGAGTTCCACAGATTCACCACCCTCTGGCTGAAGAAATTCCTCCTCATCTGTTTTAAAGGATCGTCCCTTCAGTCTGAGGCGGCGCTCTTTGGGTCTAGTTTTTTCTACCAGTGGAAACATCTTCTCCACGTCCACTCTATCCAGGATTCGCAGTATCCTTTAAGTTTCAATAAGATCCCCCCCTCACCTTCTAAACTCCCAACGAGTACCGACCCAGAGTCCTCAACCGTCCCTCACCTGACCAGCTCTTCACCCTCTCTTCAGGTTACCATGCCCCGAGGGGGCATTGGTGACCATGGACCTCCACGTTAATCTTGCTCTGGAGGCATTTTCATTGGCGGCACATTCACCCAGTTTGTGAGGTTCTTTAGAAAAGTTGTTCTTCGCCCACCGTTTCCCATCGATCCATCCCATCAGCATCGGACTTTCTAAATCATGGTTACTTATTACGTGCCCAAGAAATTCCAGCTCCCTCTCTCCTCATCTTAGTCAACAGATTTCTGTTGGTCTCGGACCATCGCCGCTTCATTGGTAGTGTAACTTTCCCAAGAAATCTTCATTATTCGCCTCAAAATACAGGAACTGTGCAGCCTCAATAATTCTTCTCTGCCTTGCTTCGATGACTATCCAGCATTCACTTCCATCTGTCAAAATTGGTCAGATCTCATATGCCAGGATTCTCAGCTTAGTTTTCGCAGCTAATTTTGACGAGGATGATAATTTTTCTTTCATTCTCCCAGTGTCTGCGTGGGCCTCACCCCCACAACCCAAAAAGATGTGCAGGGTCGGTGGATTGGCCACGCTAAATTGCCTCTTAATTGGGGGGAAAAAAGGAATTGGGTCCTCTAAATTCATATTAAAATAATATGTGGGTTTTTTTTTAATACGATTTTGGCCACGCAAATCCATCGCCAGGTTTCTAAGTTGCTCTTTCCGTCTGACGCTTTTAAAAATAAATTTAGAGTACCCAGTTATTATTTTCCAACTAAGGGGCAATTTAGCGTGGCCAATCCACCTACCCTGCACATCTTTGAGTTGTGGGGGGTCAGACCCGCGCAGACACGGGGAGAATGTGCAAACTCCACACGGGACAGTGACCCAGAGCCGGGATCGAACCCGAACCCGGGTCCTCAGTGCCGTCGACAGCAGTGCCAACCACTGCGCCACCGTGCCACTCCCTTTCCATCTGATGTTAACTTACTTTCTGGGTAACAACATTTGTCTACCTATATGACGTTTTCATTCTTCACTCCGATCTTCATTCTGGTACGATTTTCTTTTTGGGCATTTTATTCTCTTCCAATCTTTGCTCAGCCCTCGCTTCTCACTTTCACTCGCTGCTCCATCCAAAATCTTCCTCTTCAGGAGTTGGCAACGAGAACAGTTCTTTCATATCAGCCAAGTTGCCATCCCCAACTAATCATCCGGGAAGGCTTTCAATCCCTCGAAGAGTATTTTCACTGTACAAGCTGGATAAATCTGAATAGAGAGAACACACCTCGGTCTGACCCCTGTTTTACTCTTCAGAAAAATCACTTCAATCATTCTCAACTTTTACAGCTGCAGTTTGTTCCCAATAAAGATTTCTCATCACTCTACAACCTCTGCCATCAAGGTCAAGCGACTCTAACATGCTCATCAGTTTCTCGTGTTTCACCTCATCAAATGCCTTGCGATAATCAATAAAACACGTGCTACTTTTTCTCATCTCTTTGGCAGTTTCTGATAGAATGCACACCATAAAGATAGCATTTCTCATCTCTCTATCTTTTACAAAACCACATTGAAGATCTGATAACTTCCTCCTGACCCTATTCATCAGAGCCCGAGGAAGGATCTTAGTGAAGTGACTCATCAGATTGATCGTACAATGGAGTTCCTATTCAATTGCCCTCTGTCACCGAAAGGTAAGGGTTAACCTGTCAATCTCAAAGTCTTCTCAACTTTTAATTTGTTCAGTGGCGTTCACCTGGCCGGTGTTTTTTTTTGTTTTCCAACTTTTTTGTTGCCGTTCTTTAGTTTGACTTTCACGAAGGAGATCGCCACAGACGCAGGTTAGATGTCGCACCCAGGGCAGCACGATGGCGCAGTGGGTTAGCCCTGCTGCCTCACGGCGCCGAGGTCCCGGGTTCGATCCCGGCTCTGGGTCACTGTCCGTGTGGAGTTTGCACGTTCTCCCCGTGTCTGCGTGGGTTTCGCCCCCACAACCCAAAGATGTGCAGAGTAGGTGGATTGAACAAGCTAAATTGTCCCTTAATTGGAAAAAATGAATTGGGTACTCTAAATTTATAATAAAAAAAGGAAAAGAAGAAAAAAAAGAGATGTCGCACCCAAACCCCCCACCACCATGCTATGTGACACTCAGAGGTGTAACTACTGCCTGGAAAGAATGTTTCATAGATTTCATAGAATTTACAGTGCAGAAGGAGGCCATTCGGCCCATCGAGTCTGCACCGGCTCTTGGAAAGAGCACCCTATCCCCGTAACAGAGCAACCCCACCCAATAAGGGCAATTTTGGACACTAAGAGGCAATTTATCATGGCCAATCCACCTAACCTGCACATCTTTGGACTGTGGGAGGAAACCGGAGCACCCGGAGGAAACCCACGCTCACACGGGGAGGATGTGCAGACTCCGCACAGACAGTGAGCCAAGCTGGAATCGAACCTGGGACCCTGGAGCTGTGAAGCAATTGTGCTATCCACAATGCTACCGTTTCAATTATACTTTCGAGAAAACAGGTATTTACTCACAGATATCAGTGAAATGGGTGTGGCGGCAAGTCTGCGTACGCTACCCTGCTCCCCTCCGAAGTAGGACAGCCGTCTCACTCTGCCATGCACGCACTCCGCTCCCATCTTCTGTGTTTCACATTATTTTGCGGAACTCCTTAAAGTCCAGAGTTTGAGAACTACTGGAGTGAACTACATTACAGATTAAAAACAGCTCCATTTCACTCACTCTTGTAATGTGTAGCAGTCTGAACAGAGAATTATCAGCACAGAACACCAATATTCTACCTACATCTTTCTCTCGGGGTTTAACATTTACTGCCTTGCAACCCAGGTGTCCTAGGCCCAGCCATCCTCAGCTGATTTGCTTATGCCCTTCCCTCCAACACAAGTGGGGTGTTTTCTGACGATTGCCCAAAGTTCAGCACCATTCACAACTCCTCCGATACTGAAGCAGTCCATGTTCAAACGCAGCTAGGCCTGTACAACGTCTCGACTTGGGTTGATAAGCAGCAAGTAACATTCGCCGCACACAAGTGCCAGGAAATGACCATCGGGAATGAGCACCTCCGACAAGAAAGAATCTAACCACATCTCTCGGATATTGAATGACATTACCATCACTGAATCTCTCACTATCCTGTGGTTACCATTAACCTGAAGCTGGACCGGACCAGCCATACAAATACTGTGGCTACTACAGGTCGGCAGCTGGGAATTCTGCGGCACGTAACTCACCTCCTGGCACCTCTAAGCCTGAACACCATCGACAAGACACAAGTCAGGAGCGTGTTGGGATCTCCACTTGCCTGGATGAGTGCAGATACCACAACACTCACCATCATCCAGAACAATGCAACCCACTTCATTGGAGCTCCATTCATCAACTGAAACCATTCATTCCCTCCATCACCGATGCACAGCACCAGCAGCACAAACCACCTACAAGATGCGTTGCAGGGACATTCGACAGCACGTTCCAAACTCTCAATCTCTCCCATCCAAGGACAAAAGCGGCAGATGCATGGGACCCCCACCACCTACAGGTTCCTCTCCAAGCCACTCACCATCCTGATTGGGAAATATATCACCGTTCCTTCACTGTCAAAGTCCTGAAACTCCCCTCCCTGTGCCTGCAGTGGTTCAAGGCAGCAGTTCACCACCACCTGTTCGAGGGCAATTAGGGATGGGCAATAAATGTTGGCCTGGCCAGTGACACCCACATTCTATGAACGAATGTAGAAACCCACACGGAGGTCTCTACAGGTGCTGATTCTATGGCACACCCAAATCCTATGTTGGAATTGGACTATATTGTCAGTGGAAAAGTCAAGGCACCAAAAACTGAACGAGGGAAAGTGGAAAATAGACGACAAAATCTTGGGTACTAATTGTCGGATGATATCGGAGATACAGCAGAAGCAAAAGCCATTTTATGTTTTAAGCATTGTAAACTGTGATGAGGGCAATACAGAAGTCCAAAAGGACCTAGCCAAGTTGGTGGAGTGAACAGAGAGGTGGCAGATGAGGTTCAATGCGGAGAAGTGTGAGGTGATGCATTTTGGTAGGAAGAACACGGAGAGACGATATTAAATGGAGAGACAATATAAAAAGAACATGGAGAGACATTATAAAATATATAATGGTATGGATCCTGCTCTGCCCAGGATCGCAGGAAACTACAAAAGGTCGTGAATGTAGCCCAGTCCATCACGCAAACCGGCCTCACATCCATTGACTCTATCTACAACTCCCGCTGCCTCGGAAAGGCAGCCAGCATAATTAAGGACCCCACGCACCCCGGACATACTCTCTTCCACCTTCTTCCGTCAGGAAAAAGATACCAAAGTTTGAGGTCACGTACCAACCGACTCAAGAACAGCTTCTTCCCTACTGCCATCAGACTTTTGAATGGGCCTACCCCGTATTAAGTTGATCTTTTCTCTACACCTTGCTGTAACTGTAACATTATATTCTGCAGTCTCTCCTTCCTTCCCTATGTACGGTATGCATTGTTTGTACAGCATGCAAGAAACAATACTTTTCACTGTATACCAATACATGTGACAATAATAAATCAAAACAAAATATCAAATAAAAAAAAAAGAAGAGTTACAATTCTGAAGGGAGTTCAGGAGCAGAGGGACCTGGACGTATATTTACATAGATCATTGAAGGTGACGAGAGCAGTTAATAAAGCGATTAATTAATGGGGCATAAAGTACAAGAACAAGGAGGTTATGCTGAACTTATGCAAGACACTAGCTAGACCTCAGCTGGAATATTGTGTACAGTTCTGGGAGCCACATTATAGGAAGGATGTGTATGCATTGGAGAGTTTGCAGAAGAGGTTCACAAGAATTAATCCAGGGATGAGAAACTTCAGTGATGAGGACAGATTGGAGACATTGGGACTGTTCCCTTTGGAGAGAAGAGAAGTGTTAAAAACAATAAGGGGCTGGACAGGGTAAATAAGGAGAGAAACGGTCTCCTCATAAAAAGATTGAGAAAGAGGGGGCACAGATTTAGAAGTGATTTGCAAAAGAAGCAAACGTGGTGAGAGGATTTTATTTTCGCACACAGAAGGGGTTCGGGTCTGGAAGGGTAGAGGAGACAGGTCCAATCCAGGCATTCAAATAGGACATGAGATGACTATTTGAAAAGAAACAATGTGCTGGGGTCTGGAAAAAGGCACCAAGTCACAATGTTCATTTGGCGAGGAGGTGCAGACGAGCTGGGCCAAAAGGCCTCCTTCTGTGTCATAACAATCCCATGATTCAGAAGAGAGCGGGGCAATGATCTGAAGGGTTCAAGAAATCGCCGGGTTATGGGGAATAGACAGGGGAGTGGGACAAGCGGAGTAACTCTTGTGGACAGCCAGCACGGACGCAATGGGCCAAGGGCCTCCCATGTGTGCTGTAACCATTCTATGATTCTCTCATTCTGTCATGCGAGTACTTTTAAGAAATGGGTGTTTTTTATGGAATAACTGTAGTGGGTGTACCTTTAAGAAATGGGTGTTTATTATTGCAGTGATGCCAGAGTGTGGATGGAGTTGGACTGTCTGTCAGCTTTTAGTTTCACTTTGAGAAAAGCTTGGGTGTGCCTGCGTTTTTTTTGGTTTTGTTTCATTGTTGGAGCTGCAGTCAGCCACAGAATGTGTACTGTTGATCTCTCCACCATGTAAAGGCTATCTCTTGATCATTTGGTGAATTCAGAGTTATAACTGTTCTCAGTAGTGAATTTAAACCTGATGTGCTTCTGTTAAAAGTTTTTTTTTTTTAGGACGTTAAAAGGAAAGTAAGGATTACGTAGTGTTGTATTCTTTGGGGGTTGTATTTGAATTAATGGTTGCTAAGATGTTCACTGTATGTTTTAAAAAGGTTAACTTGAGTTCATGGGATAAACATTGTTTTGCTTTAATAAACATTTTCGATTTCTGCTGTACCACACCTGTAGAGTGGGCCGTGTGCTCCCCATACCACAATCAATTCAAAGTTGTGGGTCAGGTGAACTCCATGATACACTTTGGGGTTCTCTAAACCCTGGCCCATAACAATTCTGAGCTCCTGGGACAGGATTTAGATCTAAATCTAAATCCATCCAGGACATGAATCTCCTGAGGGGTGTTGAAAGAGTGGATGTGGAGGGGATGTTTCCTCTTGTGGGAGGACCGAGAATTTGGGGGTCACTGCTGAAAAATAAGAGGTCGCTCATTTAAGACAGAAATGGGGATAACTTCTTCTCAGAGGGCAGTGAGCCTTTGAAACTCTTCCTCAAAAGATGGTGGAAGCAGAGCTTTGAATATTTTTAAGGCAGAGCTACATAGATGCTTGCCAAAATAAGGGATCGAACGGTTTTGGGGTTAGGCAGGAATGTGGGGTTGAGGTTACTATCAGATTAGCTGTAATCTTATCGAATGGCAGAGCAGGCTCAAGGGGGCGAGTGGCTTACTCCTGGTCATATGTTCCCGTGTACATCAGTGCGATTCACCAGACAACAGGAGTGATCCACACTGATTACTCAATAGGCAGCAAGTTCCCAATCCCCAAACGGGAGATGGGCCTTTGGGGAGGCAGAAGTCTTTGCAAAGGAGGCAGGTTGGGAAAGTATGCCCCCCCCCCCCCCCCCCCCCCGGACCGTCCTCCCAATCACACACCTCCTACAAACTCAATCGGAAAAGAATGCAGAGATCCCGGAGCTGGTCCATTGTAAACCCTTCCTCCTGTAAGGATTTCCAAACCAGGCACGAGACGAGATCAGATATACAAGTCTGTGCTCACTATGGAATATCTTGGTGCAACATTTGGTCATTAACTTGAAGGGTGGTCACCCGGTGCAGTGCGTGGGGTCCCACCCTCCGAGACAGAAGCTCCAGGTTTGAGTCTCACCCCAGGGCGTGATGGCCCAGGGTGGCGAGTACATAACACAGCCAAACAGGCTGAGTATCAACCTGCAAAGTTGTTCTAAAACTCCTCAATAGCTGGCGCTTAGAGTGGGAGAGACTCCTGGTCAGCCACACTTGATGCAGAGAGGCACCCCTCAAGCAATAAGCCCCCTTGGTGACAGATAGCAACCTGTTCCGTGAATTACTAACTATGGAAACAGATGAAAGTCTGCCTTAGAGCACTACTGGATGCGGGAAGAGAATTGTAACTGGACACACACAATGGGCAAAGTGGCCTCTTTTGAAATTACCACTAGAAAACGTTGAAATGGCTGATATGACCGCTAAAGAAAATGATTGTTAACTTTCACCCTTGTTTTGGGCACAAGGTAACGTGATTCCCATGAGCCCAGCTTCAATGCTCACAGCAGCCAGGGTGGGGACAAGGCATCTCTGCTGCTGTGCAAAACAGACCCTAGCGGATTGCTGCATCTTGTACTTCACTTCACCCGGCAGTTATCTGAACTCTCAGAATCACAGGAATGCTTTAAAAGTGCAAAAGGTTCCAAACTGATTTGCCAAGAGTGGGAACAGATCTTACTTCTTCCCCTGCACTTTGGGTTGAGGGGCTTTCTTTCTCTTTCCCGTCTTGCCCTCTTGTTTGCTGCTTTTCTTCGTTTCCTCAGCAGGCGAATCATCACCCTCTGAGCCGCCGTTCGTATCGGAGTCGAAGGTGGAGGTTAAAAACTCATCGACACTGAGTTTGGAAAGTTTTCTGGAACACACAATTACAGCAAAGTTCAAGGCTGACTCGAAAAAAAAAGTTAAATAGGGCAACGATTTGTGCTTCCTACTTGTTAAGTCACTCAACTATCGCTGGCCCTACCTTTCAGCTGCCTCGCCCCTAAGCTCTGGAATTCCCTCCACATCCCTCTCCTCCTTCGACACTCTTCAAACTAACACCCTTTGACCAAACGTTTGGTCATCTTCCCCAATGACTCCATCAATCGTTCGGTATCAAATTCTGTTTGACAACGCTCCTGCAAAGCACCTTGGGGGCATTTGCTGTCTTAAAAGGTGCTGTTTGAATATAAGTTGCTGTTGTTCAATAGTAATAATAATCTTTATTACTGGCACAAGTAGGCTTACATTAACATTGCAATGAAGTTACTGTGAAAAGCCCCTAGTCTCCACACTCCGGCACCTGTTCGGGTACACAGAGGGGGAATTCAGCATGTCCAACTCACCTAACAAGCACGTCTTTCGCGACTTGTGGGAGGAAACCGGAGCACCCGGAGGAAACCCACGCAGACACGGGGAGAACGTGCAGACTCCGCACAGACCGTGACCCAAGCTGGGAATCGAACCTGGGACCCTGGCATTATGAAGCAACAGTGCTAAGCACTGTTTACCAGGCAAAGGGAATGCTGAGGAGGTGAAAGGTGGCGCTCATAGTTTATTCTTATTCTCGAATTCAACGTTGTCATTCAAAATTTAAGTGAGGTTGTTGTCCTGAAAACATAATACGGCAAAATCTCTTTGGGGGAATTTTTGTTTAAAACAGAATCGAACATAAATTGGCTCTGGTTGGAAAGTAAATAAAGGCTGCATTTGGTTTTGTAGTAAAACTACCAGGTTTACAACACGGGGCAAGACGTTGTCCAGATACAGGAGTAGGATGTTCTTATGATTTTAACTTCTTGAAGCCTCCACCTACCAATGGCAAAATATGGGAAACACTTCAATCAAAGATTAAATCCCATACGCCTTATATTTTACTTTCCTGGAAAATTTTACAAAATCCAACATCCTGTATTACAATTTACGACAAACCTAAATTTTCTGTTAAATGTACGAAAATACCCAACAAAATTGAATGATGGAATTACAATCCTATTAACTTCGAGGACTAAATGTGCTTATGAATTCAAAATTGCTTAGATTAGGACAGATTTGCAATTATATAAAAAAAGGGCTCCAACACTGTTTAAATTATGGTTCCTATTCCAGAGGAGAAATCTGCAGTTAATTAACACTAAGTAACAAATATAATAATCAACTGCTTTAATTCAGGACCATTAACATTGTCACGAGTTCTGGCCTGACCCCTTCCGTGACACCTTCCAGGTCGCTGTCACCGAAATCCCCTTAACAAAGATGACAAATTCACACATCATACTTGGCGTGCAATTCTGGTCGCCGCATTACAGGAAGGATGTGGAAGCATTGGAAAGGGTGCAGAGGAGATTTATCAGAATGGTGCCTGGTATGGCGGGGAAGATCTTATGAGGAAAGGCTGAGGGACTTGAGGCTGTTTTCATTAGAGAGAAGAAGGTTAAGAGGTGACTTAATTGAGGCATAACAAGATGATCAGAGGTTTGGATAGGGTGGACAGTGAGAGCCTTCTTCCTTGTATGGTGATGTCTAGCACGATGGGACATAGCTTTAAATTGAGGGGAGATAGATATAAGACAGATGTCAGAGGTAGGTTCTTTACTCAGAGTAGTAAGGGTGTGAATTCCCTGCCTGCAACAGTAGTGGACTCGCCAACACCAAGGGCATTCAAATGGTCATTGGATAGACATATGGACGATAAGGGAATAGTGTAGATGGGCTTTAGAGTGGTTTCACAAGTCGGCGCAACATCGAGGGCCGAAGGGCCTGTACTGCGCTGTAATGTTCTATGTTCAATGGCACGCCAAGAGGAGCATCTTTGCCCCCTTGTGCAGGGTGGCAGAGTGGTTAGCACTGCTGCCTCACAGCGCCAGGGACCCAGGTTCAATTCTGGCCTTGGGCGTCTGTGTGAAGTAGTCTCCCCGTGTCCGCGTGGGTTTCCTCCGGGTGCTCCGGATTCCTCCCACAGTCCAAAGATGTGCAGATTAGGTGGGTTGGCCATGATAAATTGCCCCTCGGTGTCCAAAGGTGCGTAGGTTAGGTGGGGTTACAGGGGATAGGGTAGAGGAGTGGGCTTAGGTAGGGTGCTCTTTCAGAAGGTCAGTGCAGACTTGATGGGCCGAATGGCCCCCTACTGCACTGTAGGAATTCTATGATTCGATGCGAGTTAAAACTAGATGCTGGCGCTGTTTGACCTTGCAACAGACAATCCAGGTCACCAAATCACTAGGCAAATTTAAAATGTTAACTTTTACAAGCAAGTTAGAGCTAAAATCCCATCCTAACTACTGCTTTACCCGGAGCTGTAATTTAACGGCACAATGGGCTTGACAGCTCATACAACCTCCAGGGGCATGAAAAGATCCTTGGCATTCATCCTCGCTAAAATTATATTTTATTGGAACGTAAACCTCCATGGAAAACTGCGAAATATAGAATTTACACTATTTCAGTCATAAACAAGTCAAGTCACAAGCAACTCATTCAGTTATCTATTCCATCGCTGATGGTCTCCCGCTTGTCAGCTGTCACTCAACGGGGAGACGCCAGAATCAAAAGGTTATGGGGGTTCAAATCCCACTCCAGCATAAAACGCAAGGCTGACATTCCAGTGCAGGGCCGAGGGGGCGCAGGGCCGAGGGGGCGCTGCACATCTGGAGGTGCCAGAGGTTAAGCCACGGCCCTGTCTGCCCTTCCTTAAATGGGCAGACTATTTCAAAGACGAGCGAGGGGAGTTATTCCTGGTGCGCTGGCTAATATTCATCTCTCAATCCGCACAACGGAAAACAGGGATTCTCCCCTACCCGGCGGGGCGGGGGGTCCCGGCGGGATGGAGTGGCGGGAACCACTCCGGCGTCGGGCCGCCCCAAAGGTGCAGATTTCTCCGCACCTTTAGGGGCCAAGCCCTCACCTTTAGGGGCTAGGCCCGCACCAGAGTGGTTGCCGTCCCGCCGGGGCCAAAGGGACTCCGCCGGCCGGCGGAAGTCCGCGCATGCGCGGGAGCGTCAGCAGCTGCTGGAGTCATCCCCGCACATGCGCGGAGTGGGGGGGGGGGGGGGTGCTCACCTACACGTCAGCCATCGCAGAGACCTACACAGCCGACGCGTAGTAAAAGAGTGCCCCCACGGCACAGGCCCGCCCAAGGATCGGTGGGCCCCGATCGCGGGCCAGGCCACCATGGGGGCACCCTCCGGGTCCAGATCACCCGCCCGCTCGCGCCACCTGGTCCCACCGGTAAGGGAGGTGGTTTAATTCACGCCGTCGGGGCCGGCATTACAGCAGCAGGACTTCGGCCCATCGCGGGCCGGAGAATCACCGGGGGGGCCCGCCAACCGGCACGGAGAATTCGGGGCCGGCGGGGGCGGGATTCATGCCGCCTCCCCGGCGATTCTCCGACCCAGCGGGGGTGTCGGAGAATCCCACCCCTGATTCTCTGGCTATCGCACTATTTGTGGGAGTTTGCGGTGTGCAAATTGGCTGCCATGTTTCCTACATTGCAATACTTACTGCACTTCAAAAAAAGCATTTAAATGACTGCGAAGTATTTTGGGACGTTCAGGATTTTAAAAAATTAATTTAAAGTACCCAATTCTTATTTTCCCCAGTTAAGGGGCAATTTAGTGTGACCAATCCACCTACCCTGCCCATCTTTGGTCCACACAGTCACGACGAGAATGGGCAAACCCCACGCAGACAGTGACCCAGGGCTGGATCGAACCCAGGTCTTCAGCGCCGTGAGGCAGCAGTGCTAGCCACTGTGCTGCCATGCTGCCTCGCAGAAGGCGCGATATAATTGCAAGTTTATTTCATTGAATATAATCCCATTATCAAGGTCACAACACTTGAAAATGCCCACTTCGATCAAATCTTGTGGCATGCCCCAAATAATATTTTCACCGACGACCAGATAAATTGATCTACTTTCGAAGGTTTACAGTCTGGACATTTGGCGTTTTGAGCAGTATCCCTGTGACTGTGACCAGTACACAAACTCCCGAGGGCCATGGGGAGCACCCTCGATGTACACCGGCATGTGATTGAAGTGTCAAAACATCACACTTAAACATCAATTAAAAAGCTGCTCTTGTTCATCAAAGACAGAGAGGGGACAGAAGAGATGGTGAAACGTAATAAAAACAGCGATAGGAATAATAATGACTCGATCCATGTTACATCAGGGAGTGTGCGCCACAACCAACTTCAGCTCTGATATTATCAGCCTCAGCACCCTTTTTCCATGCATGGCGTTAAACCAGCAATGGCTGACCTATCCCACTTGCTGACACTGCATCCGCGATTGTTTAAACCAGCACACCCAAATTTATCAATCCAGCAGCTTTTGCAAAAACAGACTTGCATCTATCTAGCGCTTTTCTGGACAACACAAAACACTTTACAGCCAAATTAAGTACTTTGGAAGTGTAGTCACTATTGTAATGTGGGACACGTGGCAATCAATTTGCGCGCAGCAAGCTCACACAATCAGCAATGTGATAATGGCTGGATAATCAATTTGTGAAGTTGATTGAGGGGAGGAATATTGACCAGGACACCGGGGATAACTTCCCTGCTTTTCTTCAAAATAGTTCATAGAATCCATACAGTGCAGGAGGCCATTCGTGTCTGCACCAGCCCTTACTCCAACAGAGCACCTTACCTAGACCCAATCCTCTGCTCCTATCCCCATAACCCCACCAAACCTTCGGGCAATTTAGCATGGCCAATCCACCTAGCCTGCACATCTTCGAACTGTGGGAGGAAACCCGAGCACCCAGAGCAAACCCACGCAGACATGTGGAGAACGTGCAGACTCCACACAGACAGTCACCCCAGGCCGGAATCAAATCTGGATCCCTGGCACTGAGGCAGCAGCGCTAACCACTGTGCTGCCCATGGTTCCATGGGATCGTTCACATTCACCTCAAGAGGGCAGGCGAGGCAGGCCTCAGTTTAATGTTTCATCTGAAAGTCTGACAGTGCAGCACTCCCTCGACACTGCATCGGAATGTCTGCCCCGGTTTCTGGGCATGGGAGTCCTGGAGTGAACCCACAACCTTGGGACCCAAAGGCGGAAGTGCTCCCACTGAGAGGGCTAACAACTCAAAGTCAGGTTTGGGTGTTACTATGGGGGGGGGTTCAGATTGGTGATGGTGGTAATAAATAAGCCGCTGCTAATAAAAGGCTGATTAGGCGGGTCCAGCCACTCCACACAGCAACTTGCACCCAAATGGAGAAAAACATCCCTGCAGGCACACTGCCCCCAGTCCATTTTTACACCCAGCAGGGCACCAAAAAAATACAGCAGCATAAAGCAGCAGCATTTACACACAGCGAAGGAGAACGGAGAGGACAAGAAGGGTTTTGAAGAGAAAGAGAGGAGAGGAAACTGAGTGGTCAAGGCAGTGTTGAGAGAGAGAGAGAGAGAGAGAGAGAGAGAGAGAGAAAAAGAGAGAGAGAACAGAGTGGACAAGGCAGGGTTTAGAGAGAGAAAGAAAACAGAGTGGACAAGGCAGCCTGTAGAGAGAGAGAGAATGAACAGAGTGGACAAGGCAGCGTTTAGAGAGAGAGAGAGAGCGAGATCAGAGTGGACAAGGCAGCGTTGAGAGAGAGAGAGAGAGCGGGATCAGAGTGGACAAGGCAGCGTTTAGAGAGAGAGAGAGAGAGAAAGAGAGAGAAAAAAAACAGAGTGGACAAGGCAGCCTTTAGAGAATCATAGAATTTACAATGCAGAAGGAGGCCATTCGGCCCGTCAGGTCTGCAGCGGCGCTTGGAAAGAGCACCCTACTCAAGCCAACATCTCCACCCTATTCCCGTAACCCAATAGCCCCACTTCTGTTTTTTTCTTTTCAAAATTTAGAGTACCCAATTCATTTTTTCCAATTAAGGGGAAATTTAGCGTGTTCAATCCACCCACCCTGCACATCTTTGGGTTGTGGGGCGAAACCCACGCAGACACAGGGAGAATGTGCAAACTCCACACGGATAGTGACCCAGAGCCAGGATCGAACCTGGGACCTCGGTGTAGTGAGGCTAACCCACTGTCCCACCGTGCTGCCCGCAATAACCCCACTTAACCGTTTTGGACACCAAGGGCACTTTAGCATTCCAATCCACCTAACTTGCACATCATTGGACTGTGGGAGGAAACCAGAGCACCCGAGGAAAACCACGCACAGGGAGAATGTGCAAACTCCGCGCAGACTGGGACCCAAGCCGGGAATCGACCCTGGAGCAGTGTTTAGAGAGAGAGAGAGAGAGAACAGAGTGGGCAAGGCAGGGTTTAGAGAGAGAGAGAGAACGAGAGAACAGAGTGGACAACAGTGTTTAGAGAGAGTGAGAGAGAGAACAGAGTGGACAAGGGAGGGTTTAGAGAGAGAGTGAGAGAGAAAACAGAGTGGCGGGCAGGGGGAGGGGGTGGCGGGCAGGGGGAGGGGTGGCGGGCAGGGGGAGGGGGGGCGGCAGGGGGAGGGGGGCGGGCAGGGGAGGGGGGGCGGGCAGGGGAGGGGGGCGGGCAGGGAGGGGCGGGGCGGGAGGAGGGGGCGGGCAGGGGGAGGGGGGCGGGCAGGGGAGGGGGCGGGCAGGGGAGGGGCGGGCAGGGGGAGGGGGCGGCAGGGGGAGGGGGGCGGGCAGGGGGAGGGGGGGCGGGCAGGGGGAGGGGGGGCGGGCAGGGGGCGAGGGGGGGCGGGCAGGGGGAGGGGGGCGGGCAGGGGGAGGGGGGGCGGGCAGGGGGAGGGGGGCGGGCAGGGGGAGGGGGGCGGGCAGGGGGAGGGGGGGCGGCAGGGGCAGGGGGGCGGCAGGGGAGGGGGCGGGCAGGGGGAGGGGGGCGGGCAGGGGGAGGGGGGGCGGGCAGGGGGAGGGGGGGCGGGCAGGGGGAGGGGGGGCGGGCAGGGGGAGGGGGGGCGGGCAGGGAGGGGGCGGGCAGGGGAGGGGGGCGGGCAGGGGGAGGGGGGGCGGCAGGGGAGGGGGGCGGGCAGGGGGAGGGGGGGCGGGCAGGGGGAGGGGGGGCGGGCAGGGGGAGGGGGGGCGGCAGGGGGAGGGGGGCGGCAGGGAGGGGCGGGCAGGGGAGGGGGGCGGGCAGGGGGAGGGGGGGCGGGCAGGGGGAGGGGGCGGCAGGGGGAGGGGGGGCGGGCAGGGGAGGGGGCGGGCAGGGGAGGGGGGCGGGCAGGGGAGGGGGGCGGGCAGGGGGAGGGGGGGCGGCAGGGGGAGGGGGGCGGGCAGGGGGAGGGGGCGGGCAGGGGGAGGGGCAGGGAGGGGCGGGCAGGGGGAGGGGGGGCGGGCAGGGGGAGGGGGGGCGGGCAGGGGGAGGGGGGCGGCAGGGGGAGGGGGCGGGCAGGGGAGGGGGCAGGGGGAGGGGGCAGGGGGAGGGGGCAGGGGGAGGGGCGAGGAGGCGGAGGGGGCAGGGGGAGGGGCAGGGGAGGGGGAGGGGGCAGGGGAGGGGGCAGGGAGGGGGCAGGGGAGGGGGCAGGGAGGGGGCAGGGGCAGGGGGCAGGGGCAGGGGCAGGGCAGGGGAGGGGGCGGGGCGGGGGCAGGGGGAGGGGGGGCGGGGCAGGGGGAGGGGGGGCGGGCAGGGGAGGGGGGGCGGGGGGAGGGGAGGGGGCAGGGGAGGGGCAGGGGGGAGGGGCAGGGGGAGGGGGGCGGCAGGGGAGGGGGGGCGGGCAGGGGAGGGGGGCGGGCAGGGGGAGGGGGGGCGGGCAGGGGGAGGGGGGGGCGGGCAGGGGGAGGGGGGGCGGGCAGGGGAGGGGGGCGGGGCAGGGGAGGGGGCGGGCGGGGAGGGGGCGGCGGGAGGGGGGCGGCGAGGGGAGGGGCGGCAGGGGGAGGGGGGCGGGCAGGGGAGGGGGGGCGGGCAGGGGGAGGGGGGGGCGGGCAGGGGGAGGGGGGGCGGGCAGGGGGAGGGGGGGCGGGCAGGGGGAGGGGGGGCGGGCAGGGGGAGGGGGGTGCGGGCAGGGGGAGGGGGGGGCGGGCAGGGGGAGGGGGGGGCGGCAGGGGAGGGGGGGTCGGGCAGGGGAGGGGGGCGGCAGGGAGGGGGTCGGGCAGGGGGAGGGGGGCGGGCAGGGGGAGGGGCGGAGGGAGGGGCGGCAGGGAGGGGGCGGGCAGGGAGTGGGGCAGGGGGGGCAGGGGCAGGGGGGGCAGGGAGGGGGGGGCAGGGGAGGGCAGGGCGGGCAGGGGGGGAGGGGGCAGGGGAGGAGGGCAGGGGGAGGGGGGGCAGGAGGGCAGGGGGAGGGGGGGCAGGGGGGCAGGGGAGGGGGGGCAGGGGGAGCAGAGGGAGGGGGGGAGGGGTGGCAGGGGAGGGGGGGCAGGGGGAGGGGGGGCAGGGGTCATGGGGCGGCAGGCGCAGGGGGCGGCAGGGGTAAGGGGCAGGGGCAGGGGGCAAGGGCAGGGGGCAGGGGCAAGGGCAGGGGGGCGAGGGGTGGCAGGGGGGCAGGGGCTGGGCAGGGG